>NW_010431116.1:0-10765 GCF_000710305.1 Buceros rhinoceros silvestris | reverse complement strand
AAAGAGTGTTCCCAGAATGGCTGTCTTCAACTTCAGCCAACAAGTTTCCAATGAAAACCGATCAGCAAGTATGTTGGGGTAAAGGCAGAGCAGATGGCAGGGAGGTTTTCGAAGGTCTTTTTACTAGATTGGAAAGCTGGGGACAAAGATGTCCTATACAAAAGTTTTGCTTAAAGTATGACTTATTACTGAAAATCTTTTTTCAACCAGCCTGAGTCCACATGGGAAGCAGGTATATGGGACCAGTGAACGACTTGTTCCCTGAAATTTAAGGGTGATATATTTGATCTCCAGTCAGTAAGCAAGGCAGTGCCCTGCCGCACAGTGGGATATCCACAGACTGCTCCCCCTGTCCATGCCACAACACCTTACTTCGAGGTAGTTTATCTTTGGAAGCTGTCTGGTTTTGTCCATTCTGCAGTACTGCTGACTGGGGACTGGGGTACCCAGCAGCTGTCTGCGTGAGGAACTAATTTGAGGTGTTTGGAGCAGATCAGAGGAGGCTCCTCTGTCTACACTATACCCAAGCCAGAGGGTTTACTTCGAACTACCTTTACTCAATAGACTCTTAGACTCAATGATCCTATCATGTCTGTGGTTCAGAGCTGTCCTAGGAAAAATAACTGTTCCAAACTTTGATGTTTCCTGGTAAGGATGGGAAGGTATTTGGTACACAGCTGGAGCAGATATTCCCATTTAGGTTTCTCTGAAGCAAGTCCAGTTTCTGTGCACAGATGCCACTTGATGAACTAAGCCAACAGGTGATAAGTGGAGATAATCACAGAATTCTCTTAAAGACCTCACTACTTGTCTGAATTGAAATCCTAATTCAGACATAGGCAGTGAAGACAACTCTTGAGATTCGTGCCTCTGTGTGTCTAACTTTTCAAGCTAATAACCCTCTGGGTGTTCACAATAGTCTGAAAAGAAGACACACAAACACACACACACTACAGTATCTCTGAGGTGAAAATCTTCTTTTTTCTTTGTTATGTGAAATTTAAACTAAAGTCATCCAAACTGAAAGAGTTTTTGGCTGTGTGCATTGCATAGCAAAAGTCACTGCGAGCACAGCACAGCATTATATCGTAAGGAACTCTGGCAAAAACACTCCTTCAGTGATGAACCAGGTGCATTTCTGTGGTGAAACATGAGAAGATTCTACAAAGAAATGTCAGCTCTTTTACCCGTAATTCTGTTGGTATAACAACACACATAGAAAGAATTTTCTGGTATGTGGTTAAAGCCCTGCCTCGGTCAACTAAAACATAGACTTTTTTTATAAACACAAGTTCCCTGTAGCCATTACTTTCTTCAAATAGATCATGTTGCATTTTAGTTTTCTTACCTTTTTAAAATGTATATTAACACTGCAGAAGGAGAAGGTCAAGTGACTGGAAGTCTGGGGAATAACAATACATTTGACTAAATACTGCAATTTTGTTACTGAGGACAATTTGATGGCAGCAGGCTCCTTGTACCACCCAAAGATGGTTTGGGCATGCAGCATATCCAAAAAGCCGAGGCTGGGGAATGAAGAGGCAACTCCACATATTTTCCAAAACCAGTTTTCAACCTCTCTCTCAAAATAGCATAACATGTATAAATCAACTGGGTCAGAGGTAAGCAGTGGCATAAAAAGAAACCAGAGTAGGCTGAGTGAAAGATCTCACCATACCAAAATTGTGTGTCTTCAGTCATTAGTACAAGCCCATTGGAAATGGATTTGCTGGTAGCCTGGGAATGAAGCTTTTTCTCCTACTCAGGCAGTCTTTGGCTTCTCTGCTGTTACCCTTCATCGCTAACAGACTGATGAGAAAACTAGCTTTGGGCTCTGACTCTTCAATACTTATTGTGAGACAAACAAAGATACTTCCCTTACCTCTCTGAAGAGCTATTCCTACTCTGAATGGCCACCCAAAGAGAAACAGTTTCTAATACGGCATTTTAGGACACAGGGTGATCTGTATATGGTAACAGGCTTGGTTGAGAGAACTTGCCCAGGGATGGAGGAGACATCCAGAGGAAATTCTGTGTTGTTCCCATTTGAATGACTAGCACTTGCAAATAGAGATTCATGCTACACTCAGATGGGCCACAAGAAGCTAGTAAGTCTTGAGCAACACAGCCCTGATCTGGATTTAAACTGACAGTCAAATAGGAATGAGACATACAGCCTCTAATCTTTTTCTTAAGTCAACTAATCCTTTTTCTGTGACATGATTTTAATATAATTCTTTGCATTCACATAGCATGGCTTAATCTGAATTAACTTTCTCAGCAAGACCTGATATGGGCTGATCATTTAGCCTTCCAACCTGTTTTCCCTCAGCCAGACCTAATTTGGGGTCTCCTTAATATTTTCTCCAGCTGCCATGACCTTCAGCAGCTCTAGCTCCCTCCAGCTGACCCGGGTGCTTTACTGCTGTAATCTGAATCCCCAGCTCTCAGAGGTCACCCTGCTCCAGGGCTCCTTTCTAAGCTTTCAGTAAGCTCTCACAGAAAGCTCTTAAAGGAATATAGGTTGACACGGAAAAGAAGCAGCTCTTATCATTAAAATCTGCTTATGACATGCTGGAAAGAGGATGAAACAAATGGTCACTTTTCAAAATGAAGGGAAATTACCACCGAGAATCCCAAAGTTCGTGTGCTGGGACTTGTGAAACAGTTACAGACGACGGGAAAAGGATGTGCATGCGTAGGTGACAAACTTTTTGTCATGATAAAAAATGATTTAGTAAAATCAGTTCTAAAGCAGATCACAAAATGTGGCTGAGGGATTTCACAATGATGAATAGCGGCAAGATAAATTGGCAGAAGAAACATAAGATCATTGTATTACACACAGAAAAAACACTTCTACGTGTACATAAAAGTGAAGCTGCTCTAATTTAGCTATTAACATTGGAAAAAGAAAGAATGGGAATCACAGATAGAAGCCACCATTAATTACATAAACACAGTGTATGACACTGCATGCCCACAATTTTTCAGAGAATTTTTTTTTTCCCCAGAAAACATATGGACAAAGGAAATAAGCTATGGAAACAGCTTAGAGCCTTTTAACTGGAAAAGAGGTGAATGAGGCAAAAATATGATTACATTTTAGGAAATTATAATGGTTTGAAAAAGGACAACAAATCCTAACTGCTTCTCATAATGAAAGAATGAAAGAGTAGCAGAACAAAATAGCTGGCAGCAAATACAAATAAAACTAAAAGAAGTGCTTTTTCACTCAGCAGGTAGATAAACCATGGAATACTTGCTACAGCTGTTGAGGGGACTAAAGCATGAATGGGTTAAAAAGCTTGCTAGATGTAATCATTAATGCAGAAGCTGACCAAGGGTTAACATATGCTCCATTTAAGTCTTCAAGGTGAAGAAAACCTCATGTCCAAAAACCTCCAACCGCTAATGCCTCAAAAGCTGAGGCACCAAGAAATGGAAGAAAGATTGTTTTATATTTGACTTTTTTCTTACTTTCTTCTTCTAAGTACCTGGTATTGGTCAGTATCAGATACATGATGCCGAGTTAGAGGAGCCTGTTCTGACTCAGTGTGGGCATCTTCTTGCAATTAAGGAGAAAAGGCTATACAGAAACTGTTGACCAAAACCACCTTTATACATTGAATGAAGAGAAGTAAACACAATGTCCAGCTCAGGTACTTCCAATAAACAATCAATTGTTAATCAATTGCCTCCAAAGAGATTACATAGATGGCAACGATATTTGGAATTGTAGAAAGCACTTCCAGTATTTACAACATATTTCCAGTGCAGATCCATTCAAGGAATGGTTCCTCTAGCCAGGGAAGAGTCTTGTTTGGATCTTGCATTGCCCAGACATCTGGATGCAGAGTTAACATAAGTGTGGGTGCGAGCGATCCTGTTCAGGGCAATTTTGTGAACCAGCTTGCATGATGGAGCTGCATGAGGGAGAAGCTGATGATGATTTCAAAAGAGCTGTAGATAAACTGAAGGATGTTCAATAAACAAGTCTCGTGATGGCTGTGATTGAGACTAGTTATTATGAGGAACAACAACCACTTCTCATGAAGTAAAAAAAGAGTGCACACAATGATTTTACTAATAGGCCAGGCTTTGTGTCAGGTGTAGAATACAGATGGCAACAGAAGGAAATATGAGCTACATGTATTTATTGCCACGGGCATGCTCTGAAAATAACAAGCCAAAACCACCATAAGAGACAGCACAAAAGCTGTTTACATAACTATTGAGGGAAGAAAAAGGAAGCAAAAAATGATCCAAACAGGATGCTGCATTTCAGGACATCATGTGGGAAGTGTTAGTCACAGCATCAGGCATGCATGTCTTTAAACCAACGAGAGGAACTGTCTGTGTGAAGGCATTGGCTCTACTTTCCAAAGCTATCTGGTACAATGTGTTTTGAAAGGGTGCAGTGAAAGACTGTAAAATGAAACTTTGGATGGTGGGGCATGGCACGCCAGATGGAAAAATTAATCTTCCCTTTGGTACTGAATTATGATGAACAATCTCTCTAAAGTACTGCAAAGACTGGAAATTTAGTCTTATTTAATTTAGTCTTATTTAACTACCCTCTTATGAAAACAACATTCAATTCACTTCCATTCACCTAAAAAGAGTTAAGAAGCCACAACTTTTACTGGAAAGCATGCTACCAGCAGCCTGGAAATTGATGAGGTTCCTAAGCACACCAAAACAAAACAAAACAAAACAAAACAAAACAAAACAAAACAAAACAAAACAAAACAAAACAAAACAAAACAAAACAAAACAAAACAAAACAAAACAAAACAAAACAAAACAAAACAAAACAAAACAAAACAAAACAAAACAAAACAAAACAAAACAAAACAAAACAAAACAAAACATCCAAGAAAATGCAAAAGTAGATAACATGTAAGTTCAGCATTCTGAATCCAGCTATGGCTTCACTGACCCAATTGGTAGAACTGGCAATAGTATGCATACAAGCAAAGTTTCACCACTGTACGTCATATCAAAAACGTGACTTTGTCCAGGATATCAGAACTCAAAAAGGAAATGTTCTCTTCATCATAAAAGGACAAACCTGACATTTTTGGCTTCCAATTGTCGCAGAAGAATTCCTCGAGAATGCGAAAAGAAAGCTCAGCATCTCTTTAGCTTCAGAAATCATGCTTAGAAAAAGTAGTACTTTAGTGAGTTTGTGTCATGACTAATTTTGTGAGTTTTTAATAAATTGAGATGTGAGTGTCTCTTCCAAAGGCAGTCTGTCCTTTATACTGTTATATAACCCATAATTATTTCAGACAAGTGAGGACCAGTCCCTAAGGCCACTGTGGCTTATCTCTGTGTTGCGTGCCTCAGACTGGTCCACAGGCACACTCCATTCACTGGAAATGAGGTCCAGGTCTGTCATATGTTATGGAGCTGAAGTCACCCTGCTAAGGCAGGTCACTGATCACAGATTCCTTGAGCAAGTATTTTTACTATTTGCTTTCCACAGAAGGAGCTGAAGCTAAGAGATGAGGGTAGCATTTACAGCAACAGGAAGGGTCCCTCCTTCACAGCAAATCAAGAGTGGATATGGGTGAACTGAAGGATGAACGTGAACCTCAATGGATATGAGTATAGTGAGAGTGATGGCTGAGGAAAGGGATGGAGAGGCTCAGGGTAGCATGACAGTCTTTACACAGTGCATCCTTCTACATAGGGGAGATGGGATCTGAGGCATCAACAGGTGAAGTCTGAGAGCACTTTTGGAGCATTGGTCTTGAAGCACAAAGGAACAGTGTCTTTGTAAAGCTAACATGCAAAGACTGGCTACCTCCTCAACTAAAGATATGCTACTGCACTTGCAGCTCCCAACATTGACTATAGCTGTCTCTTGCAAGGGTGAAAATACATGTAGAGGATTAGTCTCTCCTCTTAAAATGGTAAATCACTGAAGGAGGTGGAGATTTCCAAGGCCTACTTAGGTTAAAGAAGCTGACATTTACTGTTCCAGATGGAGAATACCAGGAACAGCCTTCCCAGGGTTTCTCTTCTGTCATTGAGTATTTAGCTGGCATTAAAGAAAGAAAGAAAGAAAGAGAGAGGGAGGGAGGGAGGCAGGAAGGAAGGAAGGAAGGAAGGAAGGAAGGAAGGAAGGAAGGAAGGAAGGAAGGAAGGAAGGAAGGAAGGAAGGAAGGAAGGAAATCGCTCTGTGGCAAACACCCAGCAAAGGCAAGTTTCATCCTAAACAGCTATAGAATTGTATCACTAGAGGCAATAGAAAGCAGTCTTAATCTGGGAAGTGTCAGGCAGCTTTACTTACAGGCAGTAATAGGAACTCAGTCCCTGCCACAATATGCTCTTTCACATTTCTACTCCTTTTCATTTTTTCCTCTGCGTAACTCTGTGCCCTGGTTGTACTAGTCCAGTGTTAGTCTTCTGTAAAATCAATGGGGACGCTGAATTAAAAAGAAAAAGTAGGGGGTTGCCAATGTAATATTAATGACTTGTTAAGGAAGCTAAACCTGGCATTCAAAGGCATCTTTACTTGGCTATCCAAAATAATTTCTACAATAACTGGCGTCTTTCTCGGATTTTTGAAGGATGCATCCCTAGTACAGTACTATACAGATGATGATTTATGCTCCTCTTCAGAGCAGGAAAAATAGTGCCTAAGTCACACTGCGAAAAAAATGTCCATAACACAGCTATTAGGACTTTCTTAAGCCACTTTATTAAAAATTAAGAGGTGAGGATACTGTAACAAATAATTGAAATCAGTAAAACCCAGGCTTCTCACAAACTGCAAAGTCATTGCAATGGAGAAGTCAATGAATGGAGAAGCTATTTACCTAGATGATTGTAAAATAACTTCTACAAAACGATCTGTAGCTATTGTGGAGGAGGGGTTTTTAGCAACTGTGTCCTAAAGGGACACCAAAAGAGCTGCAGCTCTGGATTTTGGCATGCCAACTTTTGGATTTGCATTGACCTGGAAGGTGATGCTCTCTGCCTTTGAGAAGGAATAGGAAATGGTGACAACCAGAACAGGGGTTCGGGTATTTCTTAAGCTCTTTTTTCCTAATGAGTTTGTGAGGGATTAGTTGACTAGATGGGGCAGAGCATGGCTGGTCTAAGTGCCTGTGCAAGTTGCTTCTGTCCTGCCAGTTGCCAGTGTCTCTGCAACCCATGCACATCTTCACTGCCGAGTCCTGGATATGGAGCATCAGATCTCAAGGCAGAACCACCTCCACATGGAAAAGTGATGCTCCTGCCCACCTCCCATGCAAAGAGAGGAACCTTGCAGGTACTAGGGAACAGAGGGACTGTAAGACAACAAATTATTCACCTTTTCCTCTCTGAAAAAAAATGAAGTCCAGACAATTTTCTAGTCTGGTGGTCAAAGATATTACCTGTAAGGACTGATAGCTAATGCATAGAGTCTGTATCATAGATAAAAAGACATGGTTTTTCCATCAGCAACACAGTTCATCATATAAAAGAGAACAAAAACTAGAATAAATAGTACTGGGTAGTGACTTCTTGTAGTAATAAAATCAGGCAATAAAAGTTGGAGGTGTGAGAAAGTGCTGTATTAACAATGAATGGATGAATAATACCCACAGCTGTGCTTTCAAAAACTCCCTATCCAGATATTTTACGGAAGCCTTTATAAGAATACAGAAACCTGTGCTGGATGATGTACTGGTCCTAGGGTAGTATGACAGCTTACAACATCCACACGACCAGAAACCACCAGAACAACAAGGCAGGCACCCTTCCATTGTCTGTGATATTCTTCACGTGCCAACTCTGCTGCGGGCCAGGTCTGCTCAATAGCTGTCTGCATTTGTGCCTCGCTACTCTGCTCAGAGGTGCAAGTCCTCAAGCCTTAGCTTAAGGAGGGGAGAGAGGGAAAGGCCAGGGGTGAACCATGGCATTTTTCAAACACAGATGGACAGTGTTCTCCATGGAACTGCCTCACGTTGGGAATCAATGAGAGGTCTGTGTTTTTGAGGGAAGGGGTGGAAGAAATGATTGAGAAAGAAGAGACACCCCAATAAACCTTTCCAAAGCAACTAATGCTTGCTTCATGTTCTCTCACATGTGGGACCTCCATTCCCTTTCACTCCTGCAGAAGTCATCATGACTTGTGTTGACACAGTGAGAGATATCCTTCAATGCTCTGTTGCTGGTAGAGTTCCTTAGAGTGACTTGAGTTTATCTTAGCTTGTTGACTGGCTTCCCCATTGTGCTCTATGCAGCTTAATTACATGCTGCCAGACACTAATTAACTAATTAACATTTATTGATAGTTGAGCTTCCTGGGAATGCAATGGGAGCTGCTCTTCACATATGTCACCAGGACAGCTTCTGTTCCCGCTTAATCGGAGATTTCCACCCATTGGCTTTTTGTCTTTGGCAAATCGTGATGTAATAGAAGAATCATGTGAACCGAAGTTGGAAAGAGAGATACTGCACAGTCTTTCTCACATCACAGATCCCAAGAATGTGCATATGTCAAAGAGACAGGCAGTGGTGGGGAGGAGAGACAGAGGATCAGCCACCTGAGTGCAGCCATGTGTATCCCATAAATCATCCTAAGAAGCCGGGCTTGATCCCTGTGGTAGCAAGTTTTAGAGGAATGATATGATTTTCTCTCCTATTTGCCACAGCAAGAATGAGGAGTTAAATGCCTGATACATGACATAAAATAGACAAATTTATTGAGTGTAAAAGGACATCTTCAAAAATTAATTCCACGTTTTAGGCAAGACATAGCTTGCCCAAGAAAGCCAAGAAAGCAATGGATATTATTTTCAAGGGAATACTGATAGTGCTGCAGTAAGACACGCTTCTGAGAGAGTCTGAGTGTTAAAGCTGAAAGAGTTCCTGTATATTCAGAAATGCGGAAACATGCACAAGGCCTAATAATGGACTGTATCTCTGCAAAGTAAAAAAACAACATATGGGACAGAGCTGCCGAATTCCAATGTATGATCTGTGCTTTGGAAAAAGACACAAGATACGCCAAACTCTTGTTATGCTATTTTTGTCTATATCTGAAATGGACAGATTTCCCTTGGTTAAAATGGATTTTAAACCTGGCCCAGTATTCACAGGATCCATCGGGCTGTCTGGGATATTCTTCTAGGAAGGTTAAAGTGAAGAATTTGAATGAAACTGGGGAAAGAAAGGGAGTGAAAACTGTTGGAAAACAGATAGGAGAGGGAGGAAAGAGACAATTCGGGAATACCAGAAAATCTTTGTAGGCAAGAGACACACCACACAAAAGTAAGTGGGAAAAGGCAACATAATGAAAGAAGGTAACATTTCTAGTCACCTCTCTGCTCCCTGATAATGTCAGTGGAACAAGCACTAGCCCCTGTAAAACTGTCTTATGGTTGTAGCAAGGAAGTACGTTGGTGTATTTGGAGAATAGTCAAAGAATGACCGTATGTCTTCTGCCTGGTTTGAACAACTGATGATTTGATAACTAACACTGGAGACACCCATCCAGCTTTCAGGGCAAGGGAGAGAGAAATGGAAGTGATAAGTTTGGCATAGCTGCCACGTCTGGGTGTCATGCAGTTCTGATCCTAAGACAGGACTGCAATTTGTTTAATAAGTGCTCCTGTCTCCTGTGTGGCAGTATCCTATCAATCATCAGGCAGTGTTAGGACTTCCGTGTGGTTATACAACACTGCCTTGTCACAGGGTTGCTATATGACTTTGAGGAGAGGACAGTCCCAAAGCAGGGACTTTTAAAAGGAGATGATACATAAACTTCAGGAATTACCACCTCAAAATCAGCCCTTCTCTGTAAAGAAGGGGGCTGAATAAAATGAAAATAGTAAATATTATTTTCAACAGATTTCATACTACTACATATTTTTTTTTCCCCCCTTGTGATTGGATTTTTTTCCGAATTATCTGGAATAAAACAGGAAGGCAGGGAACCGGTAAAACTTCATGATACTAGGGATCAGTTCTTCACTCTACCAGTTATTCTGTGCACAGCCATGTACAGATACTATTACTATTTCAGTGCTTTGGCTTGCCTATGAGATAAGGAATAGGTATTCATATTAATAACGCCATGATTATTATGCAGGAGTGAGATGAGGCTTAAATAACATTAGGAGTTTTCAGATCCACTGACAGTAAATGCTAAAATAATTTCAAGTGGTGTTATTGCAGTAACTGGATTTCCAAAGAAGACAGCAAACAAGCTGTAAGAGAATAGTGAATGATTGACCTGAATTCCCCAGATGCAATTCCTTCCAAGTAAGTTGAGACTGGGGTTTTTGTTTCCCTTGAGTTAGTGTCATCTTCGCTGCTGCACGTGTTATACATCCAGATTCTTTTAGCTGCACAGCCAGGAGTAGAGGGGAGTGAGGGGAGTGAGGAGAGCTGCTCTGCTTCATCCCATGTCACAGAAGCCAAGGATATGCCAGCTGGTGCTATCTGGGTGGCTGGTGTCCCTTCATCTGCAATGGAAAATCTGTGTTTTCTCTCTTTGCCCTAAAGTTGTGGAGATGAAGAAATATCTGGGGATAAGTTCTTAAAGGGCAGGATCGCCCAGCTTTTATTTCCTTCTTGCATAACATGTTATGTGAGTGCCTAAAACACAAAGTTAAGAGTTATCTTGAATTTAATGACGCAATTGCCCCATTCCATAGCAAACTGCAGGAATTACTAATTACATCTCTTAGAGGCCAAGCTATTCAGCTTACATCAAAAGAGAGGCTGGAAAAAATTACATTACATTAACATTAACAAATGA
>NW_010431115.1:377-2480 GCF_000710305.1 Buceros rhinoceros silvestris | reverse complement strand
TTAAAAAGCCTTTATAATGCTTCTGGAGAGCTTTCTATAAAGGGGAGGGGGAAATCCAGACACGTAATTTTAAGACTGTGTCTAACTCTGGATGCTTTGCATAACTGCTGTTTTTCTTTGACTGTGGTCTGAGGTGTGCACATGTGGAGAGGTTTTTTTAATGATGTCTTCCCATAGCGAACTGTAGTGACTGGAGCATATTGTTGTTAAAGCAAATCACGTTTTTGACCTTTTTCGTCTCAGACGCTCCCTTCTTAGCTCTTTCAAATGGCATCTTGGCATCTGTAACAAAACTGTGCATTTTTCTATAATCTCTGCTATCCATACTAAAAGTTGAAATACTACATTTGAACTACATGCTTCTGCAACTTAAATGTGTATGTGGGAGTAAATGGTTTTGGTAACTAAAGCAGTAAGAAAAATTTGAGATTTAACTGTGATGCTTACAGTGCAATAGAATCTTCTATTTAAATTCACACTTAAGAATTTACAAGTTTGTATAGGAGGTGCATGTTTCTACTGTTAAAATACTGGGATTTTAAAGCTCAGTGCTTTTAGTACAATTCCATATATACAGTGAAGTTTTGAAACTTACTATATGGTGACGTATAGATATTGTATAGATGAAACTATATGCAGAAGTAGCATTGATGCATTTATCCTATCTGACAACATCTCAGCTGTGCTGCAGTATTGATCACTGCAGTGTAACTTCTTTCAGTAAGGTCTGCTTCACTCTCCGTCCTGTGGTACTCCTCTTACACAACTCTCCTCTCACAAGCACTAGGAAGGATTTTGATTATTTGGGGAAAATGAAATTGGTTTAGGACAAAAAGCTGTTAGATGCTACTATTTTATGCTTGGAATGTAACTATGTTGTTATTTGATGGCAAACTATTAGAAAAAAGTTGCTCATTTTCTTTAATTCAGAATTCTCTAAGAAAATGTGGTAAACTGTTAAATTAAGAGCTAAACAAACTGAATAAACTCCTAGGGTGAGAGGTATCACAGGATAGTTTTGTTTGGAAGAGACCTAAGATCAAGTCCAACCATTAACCCAGCACTGCCAAGTCACTACTAAACCAAGTCTCTCAGCACCACATCTACACATCTTTTAAATACCTCCAGGCGTGGGGATTCCACCACTTTCCTGGGTAGCCTGTTCCAGTGCTTCACAAATCTTTCTGTAAATACACTTTTCCTTGTGTCTAGCCTAAATCTCCCCTGGTGCAACTTGAGACCATTTCCTCTTGTCCTAGTGCTTGTTACCTGGGAGAAGAGACCGACCCAGTAGCACTACAACCTCCTTTTAGGGAGTTGTGGGAAGTGAGAAGGTCACCCCTCAGTCTCCTTTTCTCCAGATTAAACAACCCCAGTTCTCTCAGCCGCTCCTCACAGGACTTGTGTTCTGGACCCTTTACCAGTTCCCTTGCTCTTCTCTTTGGACATGCCTCAGCACCTCAATGTCCTCCTTGTAGCGAGGGACCCAAAACTGAACAAGGTATTGGATGCACAGCAGTTCTGAGTACAGGGTGTCACAAAAAGAGTCCGGGAAGACAGATAGAGCTGGTTATTAAAATTCCTGGACTAAAAGGGGGGGGGGCCACCTCGACCCCTTTACAATTTGATCAGCTTGCTATTTTCCCAAGAAAGATAAGATCCTTACGCCAAATCTGTCCACCACACTTCGGTTAAGAAGAGGAACCTTCTCAGATTCTTTGGAACTTGGACAGCCTGCCAGGTTCACACTGGCAGCGTCACTGAAACCAAAGTCCCTCTTGGTAGCCTACAGGATCAGAGGATATTCGCCTAACCTATTCAGGGACCCCCACGAGCAGTGACTCTGAGACAAATCCCTTAAGTATTAAATCAACAATAATAATTTATTGTGTAGATTTGTGACCAAATGCAGGTTCGAATGATACCGGTCATAGTGTATTGACTGCGAAGAGGGGTTTAAAACAAAGACTAAACAGGCATACAAACCGAAAAGATACAACAAACCTAAACACTAACGATTATTAATAGCTAGCCTAATGTGAATATTTAAGTGCACATAACACAGAGCTCTTACCCAATAGGTGTCCCTATGTGAGGGGGTGG
>NW_010431115.1:0-310 GCF_000710305.1 Buceros rhinoceros silvestris | reverse complement strand
GTGGAAGTGGCACAAAGTCCTACCAGTCTCTGTCGTGGAATGAAGCAAAGCAAAAGTGAACAGCTCTCAGGTGCGCGGGCAGTCCGGACCCGGCTCAGCGCGGCAGCATGGCTGTAACTTTACTGAAGAAGCGACGGAGGCTCCCAAAATGGTGAGGAGGTTTCTGCTCCCCCTGTGGCACGGCTGTGGCAAACGCAGCGGTGGCGGCGACGGGGCTTGGCGGCAGCAGCTCAGAGTCTGTGGCGCAGGTCGCGCGGGTGGGTTGGCTCCGAGTGTGCGTGGCGTGGCTGCTTCTCGTGGCGCAGCTGGC
>NW_010431114.1:1276-4757 GCF_000710305.1 Buceros rhinoceros silvestris | reverse complement strand
TGCCGGGCTGGGGGCGAGGCCTGCTGGGTGGGGGTGTGCCTCTGGGTGCAGACCGGTGTCACTGCCGCGCCCTGTCCCCACTGCGGTGGGGTACAAGGAGCTGGGTCTGGGTGACGCAGAGTCTGCATTTAGCAAAGCCTTGGTGCTGTGTGCTTGGGCACCCTGGGCTTTCCGTGGTGGGGCAGGGAGTGCCCTACGCAGATCAGGCAGGCCTCGGTCGGATGCCAGTGGAGAGGCCCTGCATTCACAGAGAGGGGAGCTGGGAGTCACGACCTTTCTGTCCCTCTCTTGGAGAAATTCTTGTTGTTATTCACCATTAGTCTTTCTGTTGGCCTGCTTCTTGCTGGCCACGTGTGTCCCGCAGCCCCCAGCTTGTCCTCTCGCCTGTGACCTGTCCTGTTTGATGAAGTATCCAGTCCCAAGCCTTCTACCTAGGCTGGCCAGTCATGGGGCTCGGAGCCTCATGACCCTCTTTCTGTGGCATCCCTGAGCTGCTGCAAGTGATCTGTGCCTGGGTTCACCGTATGCGAGTTCCACCGTGGCTCACAGGATGCAGCTGTGGCCACTTCCCTCTGGCTTCTGTTCCTGGTTACGTCAGCTCACCCATTTGAGCTCCTCTTCTCCCCAGGATACAGCCTTTATTTTCTGCTTCACCCTGCCGTAACACCAGCCCTGTTCCTTTCGCTGATGGGGCCCAGGCTGCCCCGTGGCAGTGTTCGTGCTGTAGGTACATCCTGAGGGAGGCTGGGTACAAGTGGCTCTTCAGCATGAGTAGGACATTCCTGTTCATCTTTTGGATGTCCCTTTTCAGGATCCCCAGCTCTGGTAGCTCAGACTGTTCTTCAGAGGAAAGGTTGTGGCTAATTGTGGTGAGAGTGCCGCAGTTGTAGTGGGAGTTTGTATTAACGAATCTGTTTTCCTTTGCAGCGCTGCAGCATGGAGAACTATAAGAAGACCAAAATCGTGGAGAAGCCTTGTACTCTTCCTTTCACCAACCTGCCCCCAGACATTATTGAAATGAAGGTGAAGGACGGGAGCAAAATCAGGAATCTGATGGGCTATGCCATCAGCAAGATGGAGCTGGACTCGGTGAGGCAGATCCTTTTCACTGGCTCAGGCAAGGCTGTCAGCAAGACCATCACCTGTGTGGAAATCATGAAACGAAGGCTCAGAGAGCTGCACCAGATCACCAAAGTGCTCTTCAGACAGATCGAGGAGATCTGGGAACCCATCGTGCCTGAGGCAGGCCTCGATGCCTTGACGGTGAAGAGAAACATTCCTGCCATCTGTGTCCTACTCAGCAAAGATGCCCTCGACCCTCAGGAGCCGGGGTACCAGGCACCGGGCTCATTCGACACCTTCTGGATTGAGACGCTTAAAGCGGAGTCCCAGGGCCAGGTGAAGAGGAAGCAGGGTGGAGCCGGTAGCATGGGAAAGCACCCTCGGTCTGCTGGAGGGGGGCCTGGAGAGTCCTGTGCCAAGTCCTGAGGCCCCAGCACTGTGTTTGGGTGTAGTTTGGGGGAGTTACGGAAACAAGCCAGCTGTCGTAGCTGGAAAGCTGCTGCTGAACATGGGGGCTTGCAGAGCTGCTAGGGGAGGGCAGGAGAAGGGGCTGTTTCAAACCGGATGTGGCTGTAGCTGTCTGGAACCCTGTTTTAGGGAGTTCCCTTGTGGCAGGCTGCCGGGACGTTCTCCTCAGCGTGCAGTTTCGGAGTCGTCTCTGCCTCAGCAAGGACCATTGGTGCCTGGCGACCCCCGGCACAGGACTGCCCCTCGAGCGAGCAGGGTTTCCTCTGCGCAGCCCGGGCAGCGTTGCCAAGTGCCTGCTCGTGTGGCGGGTGCAGGGGGCTCTTGCTGCGGTGCAGAGGGGAGGTGGCACCTGACACGGATCCCCCAGCTGCCGCCTGCATGGGTGGAGCTTGTGCGAGCGGATGGCAGCCCACAGGGCTGGGTCAGCCACTTCTTCTGCGCTTCAGAGTCACCTGAACCTGTTGGGCAGTTTGGATGTGGGCTGCAGGGATACAACTCCATCTGCGATGGTGTGCACAAAGCACTGTCTGTCCTCCCTTCACTTCGGTGGAGGTGACAGTTACACCTCTCTGCCAAACTGGCAGGACCCGACTCTTGTCGTACCCAGCCAGAAATGCTGTAGCTGCTTGAGTGCCCTGGGGTGGTGGTTGTAACGCTGCGCTCCACAGGACCCTGTCCTTTCCCCTTGCTGCTCCTTTATGATGCTCAGAGGTGGGCTTAAAATAAAGTTTCATCTTCCAATAACAGGTTTGTCATGTCTTCCTCGTCCCACTGGAGGTCACCCTGTGAGCGCTGCTGGTGGGGCTGCGCTGCCAGCTGAAGCTCTGCGAGGAAGTCGGGACCTGCTGCTCTGCCTGCGGTCCTCTCGTGACTGTCACTGGACCCCGACGGAGGGCAGGAGGTTCTCTTCCTACCTTCACCGTTTGCCTTTAATGTCTCAGCAAGGTCAAGTTTTTTTCTTCTGGGAAGCTTTTTGCTAATTATTTTTTGTTTGTTCTTTTAGAGCTGCTCCCTCAGAAAATCTCAGCCCAAACTCTGCAGAGTGAGGCAGAGAACAGGGCGCTTTTTCTTGCGCAAATTTCCCTTCGGGAGCAGCTCAGGTCAGTGTCGCTGGGCAGGAGGAAGGTGTTGTTCCCTGTGACAGGCTGAGCTCTGTCTCGTCAGAACAGTCCCTGCTGCCCTCGTGTCTGGAGCGCTGCCTGCCTTGCCCGCTCTCACCTGGCCGCTGCCCGTGCCGGTGAGCTCCCGCTGCGCCTGACGCTCTGCCTTATCAAGTCAGCGGGAGATGGTACAAGACTTAAAGGATTTTACCTAAGTCAGGGGAGCAGGGGAGAGATGGTGCGTTACTCGAGTGACCTGACACCTTCACAGACAAGACCTCACCGTGCTTGCTCGTATAAGTGTGAGCTGTCACACCAGCCTAGCGTCTAGTGCCAGCCGGGACAGTGCCAGGTTTGCACACCTGGTCCTTGTCCCTGTCTCCTGCTGGTCTCACTCTGCCCCGCAGCTGTCCCCAGTGCTGTGGAGCAGGTGAAGCCTGGGGGTGGGGATGGGGCAGGTTAGGCTGATCTGTCTTGGTGCTGCTGCTCCCTCACGTCTGAGGAGCAGGCTGCTCTTCCTGACTAGCATATTTGTGACAAATGCCGAGCAGAGATGCCCCACTGTCTGGTCAGGGGGATTCTGATGTTGCAGCACCGATGTGTTCCTGTTTGTTTGCCGTTAAAAACACCCTCTCTGTGGAGAGCCGGATCCTCAAGCAGCCCATGTCATCCTCGTTGCTGCTGGGGCACGTTTAACGCCTCCTCACGAACCTGCAAAAGCGACTTTTATTCTTGTTTGGCCGTTTGGAAGTTGCCCTCGCCGACTGTGGCAGCTCTCTCTTCTGGGTGCTGCGGCACCCGGCAGCGCCAGGGCTTTCCTTCCCAGGGCTGCAGTGGGAGCTGCTGGCTGT
>NW_010431114.1:0-1150 GCF_000710305.1 Buceros rhinoceros silvestris | reverse complement strand
CCCGAGCAGCCCCTGGCATCAGCCAGGAGGGGTCCCCAGCTCACTTACAGACCTGCTCTTCATCCACTTCATCCAGAGGCCTCTGTCCCCCAGAGTGACATGTCCTGTACGGCTGCTGGGCCTCCCACGCCCTGGGGGTGCAGCAGATCCTCTCCCCTGCCCCATGTCACCACCGTGAAATGTGGCCCAGCTGTGGCTTTTTGGAGCAGCTACAGGGGCTGGGACGTGATGCTTGGGGGTCCCCAGGAACGCCCACAGCAGTGGGGAGAGCCCCCAGTGTGCCCCTCTGCCACCTCCCCTGGGTTCCGTGTCTGTGCTCTTCGGAAGCATCCCTCAGGCAGGGCCCTACCGGCAGCAGGGGGAGGGCAGCACAGGCAGGGCTGTGTGGGCAGCTGGGAAAGGAGGGTCTGGACAGGCTGGATCGGCGGGCTGAGGCGGGTTGTCTGAAACTCAGCGAGGACAAGGGCCGGGTCCTGCACTTGGGCCGCAACAACCCCCTGCAATGCTACAGGCTTGGGGAGGAGTGGCTGGAGAGCTGCACAGCAGAAAAGGACCTGGGGGTGCTGTTTGACAGCCGACTGAACATGAGCCAGCAGAGTGCCCAGGTGGCCAAGAAGGCCAACAGCATCCTGGCTTTTATCAGGCCTAGAAGGCCAGCAGCATCCTGACGTGTGTCAGCACTAGTGTGTCCAGCAGGAGCAGGGCAGGAATTGTCCCCCTGTGCTCGGTGCTGGTGAGGCCACACCTCGAACACTGTGTCCAGTTTTGGGACCCTCACTTCAGGAAGGACACTGAGGTGCTGGATCGGGTTCAGAGAACAGCAAGGAAGCTGGTGAAGGGTCTAGAGCACAAGTCTGATGAGGAGTGGCTGAGGGAACTGGGGTTGTTTAACCTGGAGAAGAGGAGGCTCAGGGGAGACCTGATCACTTTACAACTACCTGAAAGCAGGTTGTAGCGAGGTGACTGTTGGTCTCTTCTCCCATATAACAAGCGACAGGACGAGAGGAGACGGCCTCAGGTTGTGCCAGGGGAGGTTCACGATGGTCATCAGGAAAAATTTCTTCCCCTGTGAAGCCCCGGAACAGGCTGCCCGGGGCAGCGCTGGCGCCCCCGTCCCCGGCGGTGTTTGAAGGACACGCAGATGCGGTGC
>NW_010431113.1:6310-26703 GCF_000710305.1 Buceros rhinoceros silvestris | reverse complement strand
GTGCTAAATATCACAATAAGTTTCCACATCTTACCACCACCAGACTTACGAATCAAGCACAATTTTAATTTTAAAATTATCTTGTTTCTGATCACCCAGATCAGTTCCACCTGACTAAAGATTGCTGGTAAAATAGGAATTTCAATCTCCCTCTTATATACTAATTATTTGTTTATAGGCCTTGACAAAAATGCTCTGGTCCAGGAAAAAAGTTAGTTTTCACATAGTAATTTAGTTCTCATCAGATCTTGGCAATTTGTCCTTAGAAAAACTGTGGGCTGGTTACGACAGGGCACAGACTTGCACAAACAGTAGCTGGTATGATTTATGATATCCTTACTGCTAAATCTGCTCAAATGCACATTTGTTTAGTCTGGAGAAGAGCATAGGTATAAAGAATCATATTAAGAGATGCAGTTTTATTGCCAATCAGTATAGACAGGATGCCATATACTTCCTAGCCTGTGATTCCACTGTGTTTGTTAGTACACCTTCTCAGAATCATCTTTTACCATAATTTATTTTTTTTCTAGCCTCCCCAAATGGCTTTCTAATCTATCTAGTTTAGTATTTGTTTTGCATAGTAGGGAACAGGCAGCAGAAGGGAAAGAAAAAGAGTCCAAGAGATGTCTGGAATTAAGAAGGAGCTTAAGAACATTGTTTAGGAATTGTTTAATTTTATCACATGGTACTAATCCAGGTGAATAAAAAACCACCACATCCCACTAACCAGTCTGGAAACTTCTGAGCCTATGCAACATAAGAGGTTATATATTTTGTAAAATCAATGCAAGCTTTAAAAAAAATATCATTAAAGTTGTATGCTGGATTAGTTCAAAAATGGTACTTCCTTTTCAAGTAATTATTATAGAAAAAACATTCAACAAGAAACAAAACCCTCAGTAATCTACCCTTGTAAAGTTGACAAATTAGGTCGTTGATCTGCTTGAGAGTAAGGAGGGTCTACAAAGGGATCTGGAGAGGCTGGATCGATGGGCTGAGTCCAGCTGCATGAGGTTGAACCAGACCAGGAGTCAGGTCCTGCACTTGGGTCACAACAACTTCATGCAGTGCTACAGGCTTGGGGAAGAGTGGCTGGAAAGCTGCCCAGCAGAAAAGGACCTAGGGGGGCTGGACAACAACCAGCTGAATCTGAGCCAGCAGTGTGTTCAGGTTGCCAAGAAGGCCAACAGCATCTGGCTTGTATCAGCAATATAGTGTGGCCAGAGGAGTAGGGAAGTGATTGTCCTCCTGTACTCGGCACTGGTGAGGCAACAAGTTGAATACTGTGTTCAGTTTTGAGCCCCTCACTCCAAGAAGGACATTGAGGTGCTGGAGCGTGACCAAAGAAGGACAACAAAGATAGTGAAGGGTCTAGAACACAAGTCTTAGGAGGACCAGCTGAGGGAACTGGAGTTGTTTAACCTGGAGAAAAGGAGACAGAGGGGAAACTTTTTTTGCCCTCTGCAACTATCTGAAAAGAGATTGTAGTGCGGTGGGTGTTGAAAAATGTCTGTGCCTAATCAGCACACAAAAATGCACAATTGAGTCAATTTATTCACTCAGCTGATGAAGTTCCCGGAAGAAACTTTTATCCTCTTTTCCTTCCCTGACACTGTGAATGCTTTTTTTCCAATTTTAAACACAATTAAAATTAAAATCATCCACTCAAGATGATATTTTCTTAGTGAAGTTTTATTTATGAAACCTCTTAAAATAGATGAAATCAAATCCCATCAGAATTATGACCTTCACTCAAATTTATTTATTCATCATCTGCATATTATTTGCAAAGATCTGATGTCAGTTGTGACACAGAAGAGATCCATTATTTTCAAATACTCACTAGCATATGTAAAGGCTTACATGCTGATAGTTACGATAGGAGCACAAAGATGTTTTTGTAAAACCTGTAATTAAAATCCGCTGCTCCTTTCCTCCCCCCTCCTCTTGTTCATTTTCCCTGTCTTTGCAATGAAGGGTAGAAGATTAACCAGGATGGAATTAATGATATGGAAAATCATGCAAAGTTGTAGCAGAAGTGAAAACCATAACATTCTAATCAAGGGGCTTCTGTTACTCCATATCAGGGGATGGATGGGACACATTAGATCAAAGAAAACAGAAGAGCATAGAAACCAGCAGAAAAACAGGTTTGTCTTTCTCCAGCCCGAAGCAGAGAGCTCCATTAGCAGCTGATCAGACTACCTTACGTGAGGAAGAAGAAAAGTCTGTAAGAGTGAATGGCTCTGGATTAACAGATTCCCAAGGGGAAAATGGTGCTTCCCAATGTCTTGATGAACATCTGGATATGTGAAGTTATCCTCAAGCTCTTTCTTTATATTAAACAAATAAATAAATAGACTGAGTAACTAATTTCTTCAGGTAACTTATTTTTTTACGTATTCTGTGGAAATAACCACTTCCAAAAAATCAATCATTATATGGAAGATAATTATTTATTTTGGGGCCTTATAAATCTCAGGGCATGTCTATGATACTGAACAAGAGAGCTGGGGACAAATTGTCGGCTCACTCCCTCAGACTGCTCCAATGAATTCTCTCAAAGACAAATCCTGAGCATAACTGCAGTCATTGCTCACTTCAAGGACTGCTCCTGGAAGTGGTATGAGTCATCCTGCACTGGTTTGCTTCCTTTTTCCCAGTGCTACCTCATTAGGCTTTGCACAGCATTATATCCAAGGATACTTAATACATACCTTCAGCTTCATGCCACAAAAACATCAGTCCTGTATGATGCAACATCTCTCTCATTATTTCTGACAATCTGAGCTGGACAAAACAGACAAAAAACCCTACTACCTTAGTTCTTCAGGAGCATGGCTTGACTTAGAAGAGACATGGAGACAATTACTGTTGAGGCTGACAGTTTTCTCTATAGGGAGCAGGCATGAGAAGGCTGTGAATATGAGGCAATCTGGGTCACAGGTTCTGAGGAGCAGAGAATACACTATCCTTGTTCTATCTAGCAGAAGACAGTGCTAGTGATTTTTTTTTTTCCTCACTGATGAACACAAGATAACATGCCAGAGACATCAGTGAATTCCTCAAATTACAGCATGTTATGATTTTTCTGTGTTACATTTGTTGGGCTGCGTCAAGAGAGCTTCCCTGATCTCAGTTAACCAGCTGATATAATTCAACAGGATTTTTTCAAAATGTTAACAAATGAAAGCTCTGACAAATTTACAGGTTCTGTTGCTTGAGGAAACAAATTGCTACACTACGTCCCCCACACTTCTAAGCTTAGAATAATAATCTGGAATATGCGAACACTCACTACACAAAGGTGAAGACTCAACCTCGAGACATTTACTTGGAGAGTGTCCCAGCCTAAGGGGAGAGAGCCCCTGACTGCAGACCTGCTGCTCCAAGGAGGGCTGACTCCAACTCGCCACCTGCAAGACTCCTCTTATCCCCTTAGTCAAATATGAGCTGTGGTCATATATGGTCATATTAGCTTCCCTTCACTGGCTGCAGACCTGCTTTCTAGGCATGTACATGCACCAGTGGGCTTGGCCAGAGCTAGAGAATTTTCCAGAGGTTTCTAGCAGTTTCTGTGAAATCTGCTCAGCAACTGCTGCAGTTTAGTGCTTGGAAGTTTTTCAGGCCAAGGGGATGGGTGCACCTGCCACAGGCTGCTCTACGATTTAAGGTGTTCTGTAACAAGGTAAATGTAATGCAATGCTGTTTGAGTTTTACAGACACTTTCTCAATAATGCAATGCTCTGTGAAGTAATCATTCTATAGTTTTTCTACTTACCTAGATACTCCATTGTTTTTCATTTATATTTCTATTTGTTTTCTCTTTCAACAGATTGTTTAACTCCCTAGATTCTCCCCTCGTGCACTGTGAAGAAAAAGTACACCAAGGCTCTCACCTCTGTCTCCATGTTCCTATCCTCTGTCAGACTCTCGGAGCTGGTATTACATTGTTTTAAAAGATACCGACAATCAGTTATTTCTCACTTCTTTGAAACCACATCTGGGATCACCTTTGAAGTTCTGCAAAGTAGAATGATCCTTGAGAAGCTGTGGCCTTCAGTTTACATAGTCCAGCCACATGTCTTGTACTACAGGCACAACAAAACAAATTTTATTGTGGTTTTGATTGGATAATCCTCTGTTGTTCAGAGAACATGCTTTGGCTAGCATATGCTGCATTTCCCTTCACAGTCTAGAGCTGAAATAACCTTCACAACAACCTTCACCCTCTTCATCTTTTGAAGATATTAAGATCTTCCTTCTTTACAGGACCTCTTCCTTGGTGACACCTGCATGTTTTTGGAGGATACACTCAATCACATGAAACACACCATATGAAGATTGATTTTTTTACATTATGTTTGCATCATAGTTTTCAATAGTGCGAAGACCTTGCTGTGTGCTCAAGTGCATGGGCAGTGTAGTGCTAAGTCCCTAGTGAAGCTCATGATACAGGTGGAACAGTTTTAGTATACGTGACATCAAGCCACCCCAAAAGTTGTTGAAGTTGAGAGAGGATGCAGCATGGTATGACACAGTTTGGAAATCCTTATCATCTACAAGTGGGATTTATTCCTTACAGTAAAAATTAGAGTGGCCAGAGGATTTCTTTAACTTGCGAGAAGGATTTATTCCCAGAGAGCAGAATTCAGTAAAAATGTTCTCTTCTTCCAGCTCTACAGAGCAGAGCAAGTCACCAAACCTGCTGTCACTGATGAACGCAGATCTCACTACAAAGAGTAATTCCTTCCTGAAGTAAGGAACTCAAAGCACATCAGTGTTTGAGTGATATTGCTTCTATCCTGCAACCATCACTTACTCATGCAGTCAGTCCAGACTGGACCTGGAAATCTCTGAGTTTTACCCTGCAGTCAGTTTTCAAACTGCATTTTTGTAGTTTTGGTTTTTTTTCCTAAAGATGACTGTCATTTTAACAAGTCGTTTCAGACTCTCACCAATAACTTGTCTATTTCAAACACACTTTTGATTCAGGGGTTGATAGTTTAGCTTTGTTAGAGAGCTAGTTATTTCAACTAATTAAGAATTTTTTCCCTTAGTTTCCAATTACCTTTTCTTTTGTATTGTTAGAGACTGTGATATAGTGCTCATTAACATGTGAATTACAAGTCCATGCTAAGAGCTCGTTTGAGCTATGAAGGTCACAATGCTTAGTTTAAAAACCAGCAGTGAATATGAAATAATAACAAAACCCAGTTAAATATAAAAGGAATCAGATTAGATGTGTAAACTTTTTTAACACCTGGAACATCCTCAAACTAAATCCTTTGTGATTTTTACTTTTCTGAACAGTTGTAGGTCCTCTGCTACATTCATCTGCATTGAGCATTTTGCAAAATTTTCCAATTATCTCTGACATAAAGCAATACTCCAAAGTCCAAAATTTGCATTGTATTAAGAATAAGAGTGTAAGTTGATTGATTTAGTTTTATTTCATAGATAATAGTTGTACACCACAATTATTTATCAGCAAGCGTAGAGTCGGTTGTCCTGGTTTAAGATAAATAGGTTTGGTTTAACCAATTAGAGTATTCCTCCCCAGCATGTCAGCACATCTCACTAACTGGGGAGCATTTCTTTAAGATGGCATGCAGACTGAAAACCACTTGCCTTTTTCCTCCCTGCCCTCAAAGCGGCTGCAACCCCCCCTTTTCACCCTCCGCTCGAACCATCATGCTACACCTCTGCTACAGCTCAGCTCAGCCCCTCACCACCAGCCACGACGACCTGTCACGATCCTCATCTGCTGTCCAGACTGCTGCTGCTGACATCACTTTACTCCATAGCCCAGCTGCTGCCTCAGAAGAGGGTTCCTGCCATCACTTCCCAGCCTGGCCTTGCACATGAACTATTGCAGCCAGCCCCTGCCAGTCCCAACCCCGACCATGCCACATGTCACTGCCATTGAATTGAGTGGTAGCTTTATTCACTGTTTTTTCTTTCTTTAATTGCACTTTAACCCTCGCTGCACCAGATCTCTAATCTTATATAAACTTGTTAATCTTTTGTTTGTTTTTTCTGTGTATAATATCTTTCTATTGTTATTAAAACCGTTTTAGTTTCCCAAACTTAACAGAGGCCTCGCCAACTTTTTCTTTCATTCTCATCTCTCTTCTTAACCATTTCTCCTGAAATGGGGGAGGGGCTGATTAGAGAGACAGTGCTGTCCTGTAGTTGGCCCACCTCATCCAAGTGATGGCACCGGTTAAGACTAGGTTACCTAGCACTAATTACAGTTTTGTTCTAGGAAGAGTCTGTGATTTTGAAATCAATGTGGTAGTCATT
Organism: Buceros rhinoceros silvestris; assembly: GCF_000710305.1. Taxonomy (NCBI): domain Eukaryota; kingdom Metazoa; phylum Chordata; class Aves; order Bucerotiformes; family Bucerotidae; genus Buceros; species Buceros rhinoceros. The sequence continues at coordinate 20,394 of NW_010431113.1, read as the reverse complement.
GCAGCTCAACAAAAAGAAACTTATTTTTCCTTTCATTAATTTACAGTGTCTAGTAAGAATAAGACCATGGATATTACTTTTGAATTTATTTCTGCAGTCTCCTGTTCTTGGCAGGCCCCGGCTGCCCCATGCCCGGGTCTGTGATGTCTGGAGGTAGAGCAGCAACTCTTTCACGGGCACCCCCTTGCCGTGGGGAAGAAGCTTGCGTGCCCTTGTGAGGTTGAGAGCTGTGCTGGTGGTGGCATGTGCCTCCGGTGGGGTCTCCCAGGCCAGACAGGTCTCAACTGAAGGGTCAGACAAAGTGTGTCCATGGGCAGGATGGACTCACTAGCCTTCGGGCAGCCATCCTAGGAGAAGGACAACTCTGACTCCAAACCTGGGCAGATGGAGCTCGTTTAGCCTTGCAAGGCATCCATCATCTAAGAGAAGGATACTCTAACCAAACCTACGACCTGAGGACTTCGCTGTCACCGTCCAAGCTCGCTAGGCCCTGGCAGGTGAACCTCAGGTGTAAAGGTGGAGCCAGTTCCGCGCACGCTGCACCTCACCTAGAAAACCCACCGCGCAGGCTTGAAGGGTGCACTCATCGTTTGCAGTGAGCATGGGAAAAGCCCTTCCCAGATCTTCATTCACGAAGCCAAGCCATGATGATTTCTGCAGTCAAAAGCAGATTTTTGCCTGTGAAAAGAGTTGATGGCATTCTGCTTCTCATTAAAGCAATTCTATTGGTCAATTTCAAACATCAACAGCAAAGTGAAATACTCCTTGATACAGTTCATGAAAAACAATATTCTTAGAGCACCGTCTCTCTTTTTTTTTTTACCCATTTAAAAACTATGAAAAGGAGAGCCCTGGCAATGGAGAATCACACCCCATGGCTCTTGTTCCTATAAGAGGAACTCTTGCATGAAAAAAGAAAATACACCACTGGAGATAATTTTAAGTGTGTTTAATGAACTTATTTTCTGCTGGAAAGAAATAAAGGAGAAAGGAGAAAAGCATAGTGTATGGAGATAGAACGGCAGGATTAGAATTTGACTTGTACTGATTATGCTTGTGTGCAGTATGAACTTTTCGGAGGAGAGAGTGTTGCTTCTTACTAAAGTAAGACAGAATAGATAGGAGAGCAGAGATTTATTTTTTATATATATACAGGTTTGCTTGTCTAGTTGAGGCTGTTTAACCCAGATAGGAGAATGTCTTGGGATGAAACCAAGAGTGTTCTTTTACTCATATGCCTATAGATATCAATTATTCAGCAGATAGAAATTCTTGGAGTTGAATATCCTTAAGTCTAGAGCCCAAATAATGAAAGATTTAAAGCTGTAAGACTGAATTAAAATTTCTAGTTTAGTATTCACTTGTAAAATTTTGGAACAGCAAGGGCCAGGAGTTTGCTGTACATTGTTATTCTATCCTTTAATTCCTTACAGCTCAATTCATATCATGATTAGATCATGACTGAACATGAGACTCGTAGTTTTAGGCTGTGCAAGCCTGAAATTTTTCACTGGTTTTTCATATCAGTCAACGTGAGAGGATTAGCAGCCTGTCTTCAGAAGAAGTTCAAGACTAGAAGGATGTGTGCCAAGCCAGGTATGAAGTGAATTGCCAGCAGTCTTCTGGAGATATATGCATACCTGCTCTTGTTAACATAGGATCAAGGCAGGATTATAAGCATCTCAATTTCCTGAGCACTCTACTCATTCATAAATTATTGAGAAAAGAAGAAAAGATGCACATATGTAGAGGAGCTTGAATCTCTCCACACTTCTTGAGAAAATGCAGACACAAGTAAAGTTTCAAAAAGCTGTTGAGATGGGGAAGACAAAGTATGCTTATAAGACATAGGAGTAGAGGACCAGAGCATGTACCAAGCTTGCAGTTGTGACAAGTTACATTTAGCTGCAAAATAGGCCCATTTGGTCAAGGCTAATGATTGCCGAAATACTTCTGAAATAAAATATTTTGGCATAAGAATTTGCTGCTAAATTCTGATGTTCTTTATTTTTGTTCCTTTCTTCCCCCATTTTTATTCTTTCCTTCTAATGGTGAACTTAGTTGTGGAAATATCTGGAATTTAATATAAGGGAAGTTTAAAAAGGAAAGGTACCTTCAATGAACCTGTTTAAAATGCATGTCTTGAAAAAGAGAAGTATTTTATCTCAAAGGCTGTAATCTAAAAGTTTAAACATATCAGGAATAGTATGCCATTCACTTTATCTAGTAAAAGAGGTAAGAAGTACTAATGATTCTACATAAATTGGATGATGCCACTTTTCACTGATAGTGCTCCATATCACGTAAAAGAAAATTTATTTATTTCTTTAAAAAGAAGATGAAAAAAAATTTCAGAATGATTAATCCTCTAATTTTTTCTCTTCAGGTGGAATAAATAATGCTACCTGTAGATAAAGACCATTCTCTTTACTATTTATTTGTATGGCCGCATTTTACAGGAGCATTCAATAATCTGGGATCTGATTAAGTGCTAAGCGAACACAAAATTGAAACATAGCCCAAGCACCACCAAGATCAATAGACTGATACAAAGAGAGGACAAGGAAAGAAAGAGGGAGTGTTCAGGTCACAGTCAAGCAGTATCCAAGATCCTTATAATGTTCTGAAGGTGGTTAATATGCTAAAATCTATAGCTTCATGTAAATACTTGGTTATCTGAATGGAACAGGTCGGAGATGGCATAGGCAATGTACGCTCTGCAAACAGCAATTATTTGTTCTTTCCTGTTGAGGTAGGTTTTTCAGTCCATGGTTTCTCAGGAAACCTTCCTACTTATATTCTACTATTGCACTTGCTCATCTGACAATTGTGAGATGATTCTATAATAAAATGTTAGGATACTTCTCTCTTAATAATCCTAAACTATAGAGGATACTATGAGGTTTGTTTTGTCATGTTTGTGAGCATAATCGAAACAGAACAGTAGAACAAAAGGAACAATAGCTATAGTCTGGAGGATACAGTTCTAGGCACTTGGTTAACAGCAGAATAGAGATTCTAGAAATATGTCTTAGCTGTATTTTAACAGAATTTGACTGTTCATGTTGATAACACCCAGTTATCAGCAAATAAAGAGGAAACATTTCTTTTAAACCAGAAGACAAATTTTCTTGGACTTCCTATGTTGAATTTCTTGTTTGTTACTAATGAAAGGAAGCATTTATTCTCATAAGATGTATTGGTGGATATTGAGGGCAAGAGCTGTAGAGAACCTTGCAAATAGAAACAGATAAGTACCAAAGGGAAGATCAGAATGTTCAAAAAAAAACCCCAAAAAACAAAACCAAACCAAAACAAAAAAACACAACAATAAAAAAACCCCACTCCCCCCAAAAAACCAGAGTAATATTTTTCTGTGTTAAACTGAAAGCCCAGTTGATTTTTTGTGATTCCTTACTTTATTTTTAAGTGCATTTTGAAACCCTGATAAATCACCATAAAAAAATTTATACTTTTTGGGACAAAGTTATTTTCCTAGAAACACAGGAACCTGAACAGCTCATTTGTTCTTCTTTCTAGAGGTACCAAAAATAGATTTAAAAAAAAAAAAGACTTACAAATAAAAATCTTCATACTCCAAAATGTGCTTTAAATATTAAATATTTCAGTAACATAAAATCTTCCTTACTCTCAAATGACCTGCGAAATACTTCATATTTCTCTTTTTGTTGTGCCAAAATTATAAGCTTTGTTTTTCTCAGATAAATCAATTTTAATCATTCAGAGTAAACATTTTTTAAATTATTCCTGCAGCTTTTTTTTCTTTCCACAGCGGAATTCTTTGCACAATCTTTCTGAGACATAGGACTTCAAATATATAATTAAGTGCCATGTATTTAAAGTTATCTTTGTATCTGAGAGTTGAAGATACTCAAGCTATTGTCTATACCCCCCCATTTCAGGAAAAGTTTATGGATGGAGCTTTTACTGTTTATGTAAACCCCTGATGTTCGTATGTTCAAGTATTCAAAATAAGTGTAATTTTGTTCAGTGAACTCACAGTAAAACACAAAATAGTGTGGAGGTGACCCCTGGGCCAGTCCGGGAAGAAGCTCAGCTAAGCCTGCTGTCAGTCAACAGCAGGAGGCATGTTGTTTAGGAGGAGACAGAGAGGTTGTGTCAATGGGTGATGGGAGAGCCAGCTCATCTCTGGGCAGGACAGTGTACTTGAAACCAATCCAAGAAAAACACATAAATCATAACACTCCACAGAAAACTACAAATCTATGCGATAAGAGAGAAACTACGCAGTTGCAATTTGCAGTAAGTAGATGCCACAGCAGTTTGCTGCAGTTGTATTTCAATAAAGGCTTTGTGTGCACACAAGCTGTTGTCGCATTGTCCACCCCAACTATTCGCGACTGCGGTGATCCACCACAAAATGGGGCAATTTATCTTGAGTATTTGAATAAAAAAAATTTAAATCACAGATTTGCATTTTTAATGTCACAAAGAAGTTACCTCAGTCTGGAAAAAGCTGCCCTGTGATCAACAGCATGGGAAATGAAGGCTGAGAAAAGACTAACCTATTAAGAGACAGGTTGGAGGAGACAACAGGAGAAAGTGAGAACTAAGAGCATGTAGGCTCACAAAATTCAAATATTACTTCTACAGAAATGGGTGCAAAAAGAAAGTAAAAAAAGAAAAAATGCCCAAACAACTTGTAGAATGAGAATTCTTATAACTGTACTGAAGTTTTCTTATGAGATTTGCTAAGAGACTGACAAGCCAGGGATGTAGGATTGAGTAACAGAAAAAGAGTTCAAGACATAAGCTGCATAAAGTGACTGAGATAAAGAGAAAATTGGCAGTGTTGTAGGTGGGATTTTTTCTTAATTAAAAAAAGAAAAAAAGTGTGAGGGAAAAGCAGTAATTACTTTTGGTAAAGTTTTAAGTCCTGAGCTACAAACTGTCTTTCCCTTTTTTCCTGTGGGCACATTACTGGGTATCCTGAGGGAGCTACTACTCTATACTAATATGTGTGAAGAAGCAGACTTCCTAGCAGATCCTTCTGCTATTGTAGTAATGTCTCTACAGTCTCAATGCTAGTGATTCCAAATGTACAGGATGAGAAGACACTAATGAGAAACTGTAGAGATTAATTTAAAAGCCCATAAAGTTCTATTTATGCACATAAGAATATGGAATTTTTTAATGAAGTACTCAGGAAGTAACAGAACTAATGATAAGTTTTATGTTCTACCATAAAAATGGAAATCTCAGACTTTCACTAAAATAAAATTTTCATTTCTCTTTCTGATGGATCATGTGATATTACAGCACTAAATTTGTAAGGGGATTCCTGATACATTGTGCAACAGAATAATTTTGATTTTCCACTTTTGAATAAATAGAATAGAACAAATGAAATACTTTTCAATGAAGGATATATTTGATACCACCCTGAGATTTTAATGTCAGTAATATTTTCATAGTGTATAGGTAGAATATGGGTCAGAAGCGAGAAAGAAATTAAACATACCATGCTAACATCATCTACACAGCTGAGATGTAGATATGCTTATAAAAATATGTTTAAAATTTTTAAAGTTTTCATAATAAGTTGAATCAATATCTCATACCTGCTTCCTTGAAATACTTGCCTCATCACTCAAAACTGTTTTGATTGCCTAAACCATACACGCATACACAAATAGGTTCCAAACAAGACTAATGAATGGGATCCCAACAGACTCTGAATTTGATCTAAGGAGATGAACTGCTATTGCCATAGCTGAACAAAGCATATTTCTCCAAAGTATCCTTTCATGTGTTGTCAGAAGCTCTTGTCGAGCTTGCCTTTCCAAGAGATGTAACGTTTGTAGGAACAGGTAACAGAAAAACCAGTCAGTCTTTCAGACACAGGAGCCATCTGAAACAAAGGCGGTAAAAAGCAGAAGGAGACAACTTCAAGCTAAATGCAGGCTGGAAACAAATATTGTAACTGCATTATACTAATTAGCAAGAGCGTGGAGAGAAAAGAGCAGTTAGCACTGTGGTGCAGGGGGGAAGTTAACAAGGGGGGCAGTGATAAGGTCATTAGCTCTTGTGCAATAGGGAGAAGAGACAAGTGCTTGTTGCTTGTGAAACAGCAATGCATCAGCAGGAGCTGAGATGTGGGGTAACTTTCAGGGGGCTGTAAAACTAGTGTTCTTAGAGTCCAGTTTTTGTGTAGAGAAGTGTATAACACAAGTCTGTTTTCCCGTCGTTGTCTGGTTACTTGTGTGCATGAGCAAATACCTTAACATTGACTATGGAATAGAAAAAAGATTTTTAATCACAGTTTTTATGCAGTGAGTGTATCACTGCATTACCACATAATGAGATTCCATACAACAGATGGTTCTATATTTCACAGGGAATATATTGTCTCCACCAAATTACTACAAGTTACTTTCTAAACAAGTTTAACTCTCATTAATGAAAGTGATTTAGTATATTTTGTATTTGCACGCTTCTTGGAAGACTCAACAGATTTAAATGCCTGAGTCATATATAAGTCTAAGCGTTAAAACATTATGATCTGGCCTGTGTGATAAAGTGAAACAGTTTACAAAGTAAATGGCGTCTTCATCCACTCTGGCAGTCAGCTAATACTATGAGCATATTTGAGGTCATGGCATCATTTCCCAGAATATGACAGAGAAGCACAAAGTTCTCTTGGAGACCACAATCAGCTGTTTATTAGTGTCAGAACAGTGTATAACAATGTGACTTTGTTTATTCCAGAAATGCCTTTGTACTGCACAAGTATTGCATAGTGTTATTTGACAATGAAGAACCTAATATTTTTCTTGACTACAGCTACAGAACTTTCAAATCAAAGTACTTTGCTCTTGAAAAATGAAAGAAAAGCAATGTGAATGATTCTGTTCTAATGAAGTGCAGGGCTTCTCTTGGGAATAAAAATATGATAATTCGTATAACTGAACCATTCCATGTAAATTGTCAGCTATTCAAATTAAAGAAGTAACTAATGAATAACTACATTCAAGATTGCGTGGTGATTAGCAGTACAATATTTAATATCAACTGATGTTATCAATCATTTCCCACTGTAATTACCCAAGGTGTTGAGTAGAAAATTGCTTTTAAAGTACGTTTCAATAAATGAAGTATTAATTATTGCAGGCAACTTGTAAACCAGACTGTTGCCACATAGTCAGAAGTGGGCAAAAAGGTTTTCCAATATACGTATATCTTAAAGATTTTCTTTTTCTATACTAAAATGAAACAAATGTTTCTCATGTGCAAAGTGAGTGAGAAACACAAATTAAAAAAGCCCTTAAACCTAGCAGGCACCTAATAGTTAGTGAACTTGTCAACACTGCACAAAAGTTATGTCCATAGTCAGACACAGGCCTAAACAACACAATATTCACTATCAGAGATAGAAATGCAACCACCAGTTGAGAGATCACAGTACACTGGTCCCTTTTTTTGGCACTGTGATGTTCAAACACATTAGAAAAAAGCGCTATGTTCTCACCGAAAAGAATACATTTATTTATTTATTTATTTATACAGTCTGTGGTAATATTCTCTGGTTATGTTATGCAGTTACTCAGTGCATGCTAACACACTTTTAAAGATGATGAAAGATAATATCCACAGTAACAAGAGTGGGTCTACTTTTCATCACATATTAGTAAAATTAAGAAGTACTTCTCTTGAAGTCTGTGAAATAATAGTGATATAAGAGTATTTGTGCGACCTCAATTTCACCTTTTACAGATGTTCCATTTGACTTAGTTAATCATTAATTAAAGCTGGGACTTGAACCTGAGCTTCCTTTATCTCATCTGTATGTAAGTGACCACCAAGGGGCAAAGTGGTGATGGGTAAGTTTCTCTGTCTTTGAATAGAAATTTAATCCTGGAGCTAGATATTTGTCACAATATAGTTTTTAAACACTGTGTAATGTGACAGTGATCTCTAGATAATTAATTTTCTATAGATTTTATATTGGTAGCAGATACAGGTGAGGTGGGTAGGAAACCTGTAAATCAGTAGAAAACCACTCTCCTGATTAATTTGCATTTCATGACATTTTTACAGAGCATGAAAATTAATTTGCCTCCATGTCCTTGTAATGTGCTATTTGTCTTTCAAAATATTTTTTAATTGCTGACATAGAATCATAGAATAGTTGCGGTTGGAAGAGACCTCTGAAGATCATCTTGTCAGACACCCCTGTCTAAGCAGGGCCATCTAGAACCAGTTGCCCAGAACTGTGTCCAGATGGTACATTTTTCCCCACATATTTCTTTATGTGTTTTTTATTGTCTACTTCTGTGAAATAAATCCAGGTGGTTTTAGGTGTTTGGTTTTATTTATTCTTAGGGTTTCTTTTTTCTTATTCTTTATTTCCAAGGCCATAGAAACTATTATGAATGAAAGGTATTAAAGTGGAAGAAAATTCATGCTTTACTGCATCTTGTTTCATTCCATTTAAAGATCTAGAACTGTAGTCATGGGAATAGGATGGATACTAATGCTGTCTTTAAATCATTCCTAAGTGAAGAGGTAAGTGTTCTTACATGATCCCTGGAGAGGACAGCTAGAAGGAGTTTCAGAACAGAAACCTAACTCTCAAATTATTATTGGAGAAGCTTTTTTCTTTCTCTGTGGACTACAGAGATATCTTAAGAATACTACTTTTCTAATATGCAGATTTTAATTTGGTCCTTAAATTTTGTGAGGTTAATGTCTTTTGTCGTGTTTGAGAAACAAAATCTTGGTTAGTACTATGTGAAAGGAACAATTTTTTGCCTGGCTCATTAATTGTAATCACTGACGTTTTTTTTTTTTAAAAAAAGAGATACCTGAAAGGGATCCCTGAAAGCCTGATGCCATACAACAGAGATACCTAGTTCTGAAGTCTGCAGGAGAGAAGCTACAGTTTACTCAGAGTTGTAGTAAATGAATTTTAGGCTTGTTTTGGCTTCCTGTTTTGCTACACTTTCCCTAAGCAATCCATTGCCAGAGGATCTTTTCCAATTAAAGTGCAGAGGTTCTCTTGCAGTGAATTTTCAGAAGACTGTCAGCTGAGCAGCAAACCAGCTAAGGTAGCCATGACCAGTTCAGGACATGAAAAAAACAAAGAGACTACAAGGACTTAAGCTAATGTATTCAGACATGAGACTATACAACTTTCTTACTTACAAGTCTCACCTGGGAATCCTTTTCTGCAGTTAGGCTTATAAACTACATTATTCACTACAGAAAGCCATACCCTATCAGCTGAACAGCAGTCTTTATCCTGATGCAAGCACTGTCAGTAAACAGAAGTCTGACAGGCTCTGCCCATGCTGATTCATTAAAAAAAAAAAAAGAAAACAAAAAACCCCAACAACAACAGAAACCCCAAACAAACCCCAAAACAAATAATAAACAAACCAAAGGAAAAAGAACCCAAAACCATAACAAAAAATGAGCAGTATAGCTTGGCTCATGTGTATACTCCTTTGTGGCAGCCTCTTCTATGGTGTATTTGTCTTGCAGACAGCTGAATGGAGCAATCTAAAAGAACTGAGTGAACATTAGAACAGGGTGGACAATTGGTGAACAAGTGCTGCAGCTCCATCTTAACTCATGGTCTTCTTTTGGTAAAGAAATAGGCATAATCAAAATGAACATGGCTACAAGGACCTAGTCATGATGACAATGAAGACCACCTTTCATCTCATTTGAAAATCTACACCATGATTCAGAATAGGACTCCTGAAAGGTCTGCTGTATGTGTAATAGCTGTAGTACATACAAGTTACTCAACTGATCCATTGCAAAGAAAGCCGAGTAACTCCAGCTTTGAAATGCACTCATCAGTTTTAAAAAATGTCAGCTGTGATTTAAGATGCCTACAAGAGGCAGGGAGATGTTGGGTTACTTTTAAAGCTCCAGACCTCCTGTTTCCTGTGGGTTGACCACAGAGAGACAAATACCTCCCCAGTGATGAGTGATTCCTGGTTTTGATTCTGCTGATGACCTTCTTGAAAGCTAATGCAAAAACTAAGAGCTTTCTCCATCAAAATTTACTCTTAATCAAATTAGAAAGAACGCCCAGACTAATTCTGAAACTGATAAATGATCTTTCTATGAATGTGGTATGACTTTCTTGGCAAGTCTTGTGCTACTGTTTCCTTGAGTGATGTTTCTAAGCATAACAAATGGGAAATTGCATTATTCATTTTTCTAAGAAGATCTTCTATTTCAGTGCCTGCTAAGCTGTCCTACAGCCTTCCTCCTCCCTTGCCACAAGCAGATACTTGGGTTGTCAGTAGAAAAATGCTAAAATGTTTAAGTTTCTTCCTACCCTTCCACCTCCAGGCCTTCTTCCTTCCTCCCCAAAGTACCTCAGTGTCCCTAGTAGTGCTGAAATCCTTAGCAGACATTTATTTCAAAATCCCCAAATTATCAGAGTTTTAAAATAAAATCTTTCTGAGTTTTTCTGGTCTTCGGTGGGTTTTTTTGGTTGTGGGGGGTTTTTTTGTTTGGTTTTTTTTCCTGCTTTTAACCCAAATAATTCCAGTGATCCGATTTATGGCACAGCTCTGCTAACAGTCCAGTCAACCCAACTAAGGCAGCAGCAAACTGCAATGTTCGAGTCAAAGTGACCAGCCAGGAGGAGATGAAACTGGGACTCTGAGGTTCACCCTTGCTGTATTAAAGACCTAGGCTGAGGTAACACAGTGGTGCTTAATGAACGGTTCTGAGAGAGCGTATGCAAACACTCAGGTCTGGTACAGGAGGGAGTGCTTTATGTTTTGCAGTGTAATGTTTACAAACTCAGACCTAGTCAGTTTTCTGTTGGTAAACTAGAAGACAAAACAAAACAAAACAAACCCCAAACCCATAGCATTTAGTAGCAATTCCTGGAAAGAAAAAAAAAATTTCCTCGGTTTAAACTGTCAGTTTATATTGCAATCTTAATAAAAAGAGCAGCTGAGAGGAGTTAGGCCTCAAAGTAATAACCACATCAGACATTGTAAACCCATATCGCAGAATTGTTTTGATTTATGTTTGTAGTATAGATAGAAATACCAAAGAGAGTATACAATGAAATTTTAGCAGAATGAACTCTTGGAATTTGGTCTCTGTACAGTTCGCTACTCAGAAGTCTTGCTCAAGAGGGCCGTAAACCTACTTTAAACGGAAGTGAGTAATTTGCCTACTGTGTGTTGAGCCACCTAATTGTAGTTTATGTTAAAGTGATTGCTATGATAAAAGTAGTAAAATGGACTAAACTAGATTTTCAGAGCTATAGAATGATATCCTCATTAAATTAAGAGTTGATCACTGAATTCTATCTGATTGGCTATTAAGACATTTTCCAATGTTAATTCTGCGTAATAAACCATGTTTTACATCATGTAAGAGACAACACAGATAGAAAGATGCCTAAAATAAATAGAGCTGTTTGAAGTCTGATTACCCTGATGCATCCCTTCTTTGCCATTTTCTGATTTCTCTGTTCATAATTTTGGCTCTTTATAGGCCATTTCAGTATTGAACAGCTTGTAAGAAAAAGTCCGATGTTTACAGCAAAATGGTGTGAAGAAAGAATACAAAACTCGATTAAGCATTTGAACAACTCTCAGTGTGACTTTTTGTTACTAAACAGGTCTCTCTGGGCCTCAGTTTCCATATTTGTAAAATCATAGTTCCTCTGTTTGTGCAGCATATTCCAAATTTAAAACATTATATTTCTTCAGTGACTGCCATGTGAGGATCCTAAAATGTCATTTAAACATTAGATGCTAAATAAAACAGCTTTGTTCCCCTAAGGAGAGAGAAATTATATAGTGGTTGTGGATATTCACAGCGATTCCTTCATAGCAGCCTCTGAACCAAATGTTGCAATAAGGGAGTGATAAGAGGTAGAACAAACTTAAGAAAAATTGAAGAAAAGGCCAGAATGCTAGAAAAAATATTAGACCTGATAAGGGGAAGACCTCCTGGTTCAAAGTAAAGAAAGAAGAAAATGGTCTGGAAGAATAACCAAAGAATATAAACAGGAAGAGTACACCAAGAAAATCCTTTTATCAGGCACGAGCAGAAAACGGTTAGAAAAAAACCCAAGGTGTTCAGATTTGGATACCTGAACATTGAAGGGGATCTTTATGTTTTGTCTGTAAGATTAAAGAGCTTGAATAATAACTCCAGCAGACAAAATTGTCTTAAAAACCAAATTACTTTAAAAGCAAATTTTTGTAGCAACGTTCTGTCAAGTTCCAAAATGACACACAGAAGAGCAAATTACAACAGAGATTATAACATCTGCATCCTCTGCTTTAGCTACAGGACCGTAGTAGTCCACCCAGTGTCTCAGTATCTTTTATAGCTTTCATAGTCTATTCTCATCACTAATGATTCTCTTTCTTTTGAGTGAAGAAAGTGAAAAATATTCTCTTTTGAGTGAAGAAAGGAGCTTCCTGCGTTTTGCTTATAAAATAGGGATTAATATTGAATTTTTTTCATTCCCCTTGCTGTGTAGAAGAGAATGTTCAAATTAGCATGCGTTTACAGGAACTGGTGAGTTTTTACAGAAAACCTCAGGGTATTCCTTGTTGCCTCCGCATGTTACCTCCAATATGTATTACAGAGTCCTATGAGAGAAAAGTTTTACAAAAAGAATGCTACATGGATTGCTCTTTTAATTACTAAGAGAAGTGGAACTTGTTCATTCGGGATTCAGTAGGTGCTTACAGGAGGCCCTACTCTGTATTTACACTGCTCTTTTCCTCTGAGATTTGTTCCCTTAACCCATCTCACTGAAGTGTTCATTGAACACTACTTGCAATCATATAGAAGTTCTGTATATAATTACAGTTATCATTTTCTGTATCAGTTGTCAAATTCTTCCTCTTGTAACACCTGTTTTGTTACTTTAAATGCAATGGAACGCCTCGAATGCCTCAGATGTCATTATGGCAGTCATTGACTACGTATATTAATTTTCACATGAATGACCCTGTGACCTTAATATTTTGTGAGCTAAATGCGTTTCTTCCTGACAGTTTAGACTGAAATCAGACTTACCCATGTGTAATAAAATTTCCTTTACTAGAAAATAACAAATTAAATCTGCATACTAAACAGCACATATTTTGCTGCTTATGTTGTATATTCTTTCAAGCATTAATTAGACACTCAAGACTGGTGTCTAAATTAGTGCATATGATTTCAGGAAGAGAAATGTATTTTACACAAATTTTATTAAACTATGGTAACAATATTTCATTTAGTGTTCTCTTGCACTATTGAGATTTTCAGTATTGAGAGACAGGGAAAGAAGGTAGATGGATGGACAGCAAAAAGATAATCATCCTTTCAGCAGCAGTCAGAGGAACATCTCAGGCTCTAAATTGTAAGGATGCCTGCCATTTGATGAAAGATAACCAGAAACCAAGTATAATCAACCAAATATCATAAGAAGAAAACAACACAAAAGCATCAAAAGGAAAACTGAATTTAATGATAATGTCTGTAGGTGTAAAGCCTCCACTGTATGATTACTGCAGGTCCATCTCACTACAGCAATAACTAACAGCCATTAGCAAAAAAAAAAAAAAAGGGTCGTACCATATCAATTAGGTGTTTCTTGTGCAATTGTTTAGCAAAAAATTGCTTAATATAGATAAAGGTCCCTCCCCAAACAAAAAAAACAAACAGCCATTAGCAAAAAAAAAAAAAAAGAGTCGTACCATATCAATTAGGTGTTTCTTGTGCAATTGTTTAGCAAAAAATTGCTTAATATAGATAAATTATAAAGTAAATGCATGTTTGTTATCATTTGGTCCATTTTCTTTGAAATCTGCACTTAAATGTTAATATTAGATTCCATAAACAAGTATAACAAAAAGGGCACCCACAACAAAGATGAAAGAACATAAAAGGCCTGAAGTTGACAGTATAAGTACCAAATCTGATAGAGCATAGTTGTTACAGAAACATAAAACATGTTGAAAACATCATAATTATAGCTGGTTAGAGATCAAAGAGCAATGTGCAATAAAAGCAAACATAAGCAATCAGAAAAGACACATTAAAAAAATTCCTGC
>NW_010431113.1:0-6233 GCF_000710305.1 Buceros rhinoceros silvestris | reverse complement strand
TTCCTGCTGTAAACATGAATGATAGCTATGTGATAATATTTAGCTCGCATTATTAAATTAAAAATGTTTTTATGACATTGATCTTTTTTTATTCCGTTGCTTCAGTCTCTTAAATTTAAGATATTATGCTTTGAGCATGACTCTATGTATTTTAGACATAGATAAGTTTCATGCTTTGAGCATATATGTGCACACACATACAGGTGCACACATATACATATATATGCACACGCATGAACACACAGATATATACTCATATTTGTATGTGTGCATGTACATAATTCCTAAGGTTAAGGAGAGAGTTTATATGATGTGCTATGAACACCTGATAACACCTGAGGGAAAATATTTAATGATCTGTAGAAGAACAGTCTTTACTATTCCAACATTGTCCCTAAAATGATGATATGGAAATATGATACTTGAAACCTCAATGAAACAGTGCACCTCCAAGGTGGTATATTCTTATTATACAAGAAGTTTCATCAATTTAATGTTTTGCTCTTTTATTTCCTTGAGATATCCTGCATAAGAGTATTTGCCAGAGAGTCCATAATAAGAGATATCTTTACCACACAGTCTACCTCAGAAGATGTGAAACATCAAGCAGATCTCTTTTAACTTCAGAAATCATTCCAAAGACAAAGTGGACTACACCAAAGAAATGTCCGTTTATATCCACTAAAGCCTAGATCCATCCCTTTGCACCCAGGCTGTACTTAAACAAAGCTGATCTATTGAGAATGATGACATCCCATTGCTTCTCTCACACAGAGCCACTAACATAAATGTGACATAGATGTCATCCTTGAGATCTGCCACCATGTGCTTGCATATGGAGTATGGATGAGTCCTTGTCTATTTTGGAGGCAGAAAGAGTATGTAGAGCTATATACTCTCAACAGAAAGGCTTTCTATGAAAGGTGTCCTTAGAAAATCCAGATGTTGCTGAGAGAAAAGGATGTTTCCTGGGAAGCTCTAGCTAGTAAACCAATTACACGATTAGGCTTTTGAATTACAGAAAATTTAAGTAACATTTGAAAATGTTCTAATGAGGACCTGGGATAAAAACTGAAGTGAAAAAAATAATATGGAAATACCTTATGATAATTTTAATTTTCTGACCAAAAAAAAAGTTTGATTTTTCTAAACTCAGAGATATGGAGAAGTTAAAAATCACAACGAGCTGCAACTTATGTTCCATCCTCAAAACCAAAGTTTCCTAATATTTAGTTTGTTCAATTCTTTGTATGGTTGTTCTCAATAAGAGTTATTCAGATTGTTTTAACGTCACAAAATAAAATTAAAAAGGAATCTCCAGCAAATTTCAGTAATTATTGACAACAAAGTAATTTTAGGATTATGTAGTTCTGTGGAAAGCCTTTCCCATTACCTCCAGCTTACAAAGTCTGTTCTGCTGTCCTGCAGTTGAGACCCCTCTATTTTTCTCTGTTCCTGAAGCCTGAAGTTGTGTTTGTAGTCAACTGATACAGTGAATGCTACAGTTCCCAGTGACTGACAGGTCAGCAGGATGTTCTGCCCTTGCTATCCCAAGTCAACAGTATGAGGTAGAAACCAAGTTTAAAGGTTGTCATTTGGCAGAAAATCTGTGCAGCATAGCAATGTCAAGAACGAACGGTGGAGGACTGAGCAGTTCCAAAGTTTCCTAACGATTCCTTACCCAAAATGCTTTAGAATTTTCAATGCTAGATTACTCTACTTTTCTTTTTACATTGAATATTTCAGACTGCTACACTGTGGCATGTAAACAAGTTAGCATCAATAGCAAAGCATAATAACTTAGAAAGTGCCTTTTTTCCCCCCTCACTTCTACTACCTTGGGAGCTATTTCTTATATTTACAATAGATAATTCTACTTGATCTGAAAATATGATTCCAAACACATGCATACTTTGAAGTACTACTACTTTATTTACAAAAGATTATTTATTCGTTTATTGCACCTAGTGACTATTTTTCTTTTTTTTTTTCCTCTGCAAAGCCCAAAGTTAGCAAAAAGAAGAGATTTCATCTCTCATTTTCTCTCTCTCTCCCTTTCAATATAAATGATACATTCTGGGAACGGATTGTGGAGACATTTTTTGTTTATGATGTAAAGTGCTAAAGTTGCAGTCAGAGTCCCTGAAATACATGGTTATGTTGAATTTGACGAAGACTTTACGAGAGCCACAAGCTGCAATGTAAATCCTGCAGGAATTGGAAGCTGTTACAAAACCTAATTAACAGCACATGAGCAGCCTTCAGAGTATGCAGCCACCTCCTATCATCAACACAGACACACACATAGTTGCTAATCCCAGAACTGTATCAGCTGCCAGGTGTATACGGCCTCATCAAATTCAAAGAGACAAAGGGAGATTAAAGTAACACTGTGTGTTTCATGTATTGATACTGACGTGCATTGTGATAAAGGTACCAAGCACGCTTCTCTAATAACAAGCCAGGGAAAAGACTGGTAATAGGGAGCTGAAATGGGGATAAGCATGATACAAAGCTGGGAGCAGTGGCTGATACACCAGGGTGTCATGCTGCCATCCAGAGGGTTGTAGACCCTCACGGGAACCTCGCGGGAACCTCATGGAGTTCAGTAAGGAGCAGTGCAAAGTCCTGTCCCAGAGAGAAATAATCATAGCTGGGGGCAACCCAGTTGGAAAGCAGCTTGGCAGAAAAGGTCTTACTGGATCTGGTGGACACCAAGTTGAAATATTTGTCTAGCAAATTCTATCACAAACTGTGAAAGAATAAGGAGATATAAAATCTTCAAAATTAGAAGATGAAAGATAGAAATTTGAAACACGTTTCTGAGTAGCTGCCAAAAATTGATTTAAATACTCTTCCTCACGAAATATATTCAAGTGAAAACTGTAACTCCATTCTCCTTAAAGATTTTCTGTTACAATGGTGTAAATAACAAGGAAATAGAAAAGTAATTACTAGTTCTCTAGGAATTATGACTCTGATGAATTAATGAATCGATTAACTAAATAGGCTAGAAATGGGCGGGCCGAATTGGGTGTGGTTTTGAGTAAGAATAACAAATTTTGTTCCCACTAGCACTCATGGAAAATATACTGAAATTTAAAATGTGTCACATTTGGCCCAGAATACCTCTTAGCATCAAAGTTCTTTCCAACCTCTGTTTAGGCCGTAACCCAAAATTGTCAGAAAAGTTTAGAATGTGCTGTAAATAACAACCACAAAGTACTGAGACTGGTGTCACATTTTCCTATTATGTGCTATGTTTTTCTGATAATAGAAGATGAGTTGATAGGATCTCCTGTATTTCTCAGTTACTGGATGGCATTAATTTATAATTTTTTTTTCCTAGTCAGTCTATGTATAGACAGGCAAAGAATTATTTAAGGACTATAAATTGTGAAACTGGCACAGAAGTCAAATTATTTCTTTAAGCTTCTGCTCTTGAGGACCTAGTTCCTCATAAAGTCAGTAAAGCGGAAGTCCAAGACAATTATTTCATCAAAATTTGAATCTAAATCAGATTAACTTTAATGCATTTTCTTTTATTTCAGTTTTGCAGGAATAACACGTGTGTCTCGAAGTGGGAGTTAGGAAAGTCTTTGTCTGAAAAAGCTATGATCTTATTGGCATCATGGGATGGCTCCTATGACTGGAGTGCTGCAATGGAAGGGTACAGGCTCTTCAGAAAGGACAGGCAGGGGAGATGAGGAAGGAGTGTCACCCTCTATGTCACACCTCTAATGACCAGCTGGAGTAAAAGGATCTCTGGGCTAAATGCTACGTGATATTGACTGAACAAGTCGAACGGTATGGTGGACTGGCCTTGAGCCATGGGGATGTGAACTGTTCTATGGCAGCTGAACAGGACAATAATCACTGCTTAGCAGAGTTTGAATGCAACCTTTTCTTTGTCTGAGTCAGAACAGAGGTTCAAATTTAGTTCTCTTTCATCTCACTTGAATGCTCTAACCACTGTAACACCAAAGGGGTGCCATCGGCTCCTCGTGAAAGAAGGCATATGTCTTTGGATCCCATGCACATGAGTTGTGAGAGAGTCAAGACCTAAGACAAACCTCCCTTCGCTGTTTCATACCGGCTGCCTCGGAACGTATTCTGCAGCACAGGTCTTGAGTATCTAGCTCTCTCCATGTGTCAAATAACCATAAAATCCAAGTATCACTGGGAAGCAAAAAATAAAAGATTAAAAAAAAAAATTGCATCAAAAGGTTGAGTCAAAGTACCCAGTGTAGAAGTTTGTTCTACAGAACTTCACTTTCTTCCACAGCTGTTGGTGGTTAGCCCTCCAAAGCCAAAGTATTTAAATGCACTTCTTGCTAACACTGTTTCATTGCCGTCATAGGCGGCAGAGACAACACCCTGAAACAGAACTCCCAGCTGAGGCTACAAGAATTTTTTTCAGCCACATTAATCACTCTGCTGAAGTTTGGCTTGTGATACCTTGCATACAGCAAAATAAATAAAATCCCACATCAATAACTCATTCAACCAGAAGGAAATCTACTTACCGCATGACTGAGCATACTATTGATTTTAAACTAACAGCTTTCCAGCTTTTTATCAATCCAACTATACCGGTTGCTTCTACACTTTTTTCTGTTGTTCTGGTTGTACTTCTTTTTTTTTTTTCTTTTTCTCTAGCTCCCAAACTTTTCCTTTTCCTTGATACTTTCTGTCCAGTTTTCACTGGTAAAGTCGGAAGTGGTTGCTTTCCAGCGATACGTTGCTTTAACCAGCATATGATTTGAAAATCAGAAATACCGCATATGAGGCAATAGGGCTTTCTTATGGTGTTCATGGTTACTTAGCTGTAGTACAACATAAAACATTTTTTCCAATTCAAATTTATATCACCAGTAATATTAGACTGGAAACAAAGAATCACTGGAAGATGTGATCCAAAGTAATCACAGAATCATAGAATCAACTGGTTGGAAGAGAATCTTTCTTAACAGCAAAATTTTGTAGTTTAAGGAGCTAAATGCAGAAAACCACATGAGTTTCCACTATTTAGGTCACTTAATCTAGACTGACCAGCAAGCACACTGCAGAGTAGATGGTAAAGCATAGATTTATAGTTCTGGAGAAATGGGGCAGATGACTGGATGACTTTCCTATTTCAATTTTTTTATTTTTTCCTGCAGACAATGTGGAATTCATAAAAAGTCAAATGAGTGACTGGCCAATTGTGTTAAAAAAAAGATAAGGAGAGAAGCTTGTTGTTTCAAAAGGCCTTGTAGAAAAGAGATTAGAAAATAAATGCAGACCTTGAGGCTAAAATCTTATTTTGCAAAGAAAAGCCCTGTAAGTATTTCTTTTTCAAGTTACTATCAAAGAGGCTTTATACAGTAAATATCATTGTATTTGGAGAGCTCAGTGTCTGTTATTCTTTCACATTGATTAAAATACTTTAAATATCAGGACACATGTGACCAAGACAGTATTAGTTTGAAATAAACTGTTGCTCTCTTGCTATTAGCTGAAAGCTTTGCATTATTTAAAAAACAAGAAAGAAGTGGGTATTGTTCCCGCAGGGTGAACAAATGCCAAATGGCAATATGCAAATGCATTTTCTCAGGAGCATAAAATATGCAGTTCTTTAAGTTCTTTTCTAATATATTCTGCAAAGATTTAATGTTAAAATCATGATTTTTTAAGACATAGGAAGAATTTTTACAGTTTTTTGGTTGTCATCTTTTAGCCTTAGTACTTTTCCTTTCAGTTGCTTCTATATTTAACTTTTCCCCATCTAACACTTTAAAACCGAAATCTGGTTTGTACAGTAAATCTATTCCAATCCTATGATATTTTCAGACTTTATGCTTTTTTCAGTAGTGGATACTTTTACCCTTTAATGGGTAGATTTAGGAAAGTAGTAAAGTATCTGAGATTAAATTAAAGCAGCCAAGTTGATCTGCCACAGAGGTTAAATGGAGTGATGCCTGTAAATCCTAGAATGGGCATCTCATATTCTAATAGCTGTTCTTCCTCGATGAAGTATTATCCCTTAGTGTTCTTCAAACAGCATCTGTCTGAAGGTATTTCATTGTGAAATCCCTTGGATTACTTTAGAACGCATTGGTGAGTTGGTGGCTGGTTGCACCTGATATTTGCATCTCCATGGAAAAAAAAAGAAGTATTGTACCTCTCCTGTGCCTTAGGACCAGAGCTAAACTCAAACTTTTGAAACAACCAGCAGCCACAGGCTGGAGGGG
>NW_010431112.1:39743-39988 GCF_000710305.1 Buceros rhinoceros silvestris | reverse complement strand
CCCGGCAGCCCCTCGCATCTCTCCAGCCCTGGACACGAACTTTCACGTGTTTTCCCAATCGCTCCAACCAAAATAATGCGGTTTTCCAGCTTTCCCCCCGCCGCCGTCCAGCCCTGTCTCCTGCTGAGGAATGCGCACAGCGAAACCCCGTCTCCCGGGACTGACCCCACTTGCTGCATGCGCCGTGGGGGGACGAAGTTCTGCCGGCTGGGGGACAGCACGCAGCGGACGGGCGCGGCGCAGCG
>NW_010431112.1:0-39594 GCF_000710305.1 Buceros rhinoceros silvestris | reverse complement strand
CAAGGACTTCTGCGGGAAGCGTGATGTCCTCGGCCGCGTCGGCACAGGGCAAGCCTCGACTCGGGCTTTGCGTTAGACCAACTGTCCCGCCGGCGGTCACTAGCCCCTCACTGCCTCCAGCCCCCTTTACCGCCTCACCCAGATGCCTGCAAAACGGGGGTCGGGAAACGTCCCAAAAGCGTGGCCCCCAAGCACAACTCGAGTGACGAAGTGTACGCGGGAGGGGAGGGGGGGTTAGGGCAAGCTGAACTTTGCAAATGTTTTTTCTATAAGTAGCTCGCATTTGCTGTGATCTATGGTGTGAGTCAGGAACTGAGACTTATTGCAACCCTGTTCCCTCTATTGGATAATTAATGCTGATTCATAGCGGTTTCTACCTACGAATGTGTGTTTCGTTTTTCTCTGCAGGGTCCACGGTTCTTTGGTATGTTGTTATTCCCTGAAAGGTAATTGCACTTGATATTCTCTCGGGGAAGGCTCATTAGCCAAGGGCAGGGTGGCGTTGCCAATCTCAGGCTCTTTCAACAATTCAATGCAAACATTTGCCCCAGAGGTTTAGTACAGCACTCCCAGCTCACGGAACAGCCCTTGGATACCGCATTTCTCCCAAGAAGCCGTAGGTCTATAAAGAAGTACGTGTATATATGTATTTTCTACCCAAGCAGGAAACATTTTAGCTTAGGGGTTTTTAGTTTAACCCCTCACTGTAAGTGGTCAAAGCTACACAAGAAGACTAGACACGTTGCCTTGGACTGCAGGGCTTTGCCCTCCCTGTTATCAAAAGATAACCAGGACACTCTTGTGGATGAAACAGTAGAAAAGGCACCACATTTCCCACTCCTCTGTATGCGCTCCTTTACACTCTCTTAACATTTACAAAATGCATGTCGAAAATGCTTTTCCACTGCCCACCACTACAGCCCGTCACTTAACTTCTTTCTCACACATGCCTGCTGTCATCTCTTTGACTCCTTTCATCTCTCGTGCTAAATTAATTACCTCACTAATGCAAGGCAATGAAACTCAGGTATAAGGTAAGTTAGGAAACACACATTAGTTAATGCGTACTATTTTGTGAAGGTGAACCCTCCATGATTGTTCTCATTTTGTTTTTTCCCCTCTGTTGATCATGATTTTGAAAATCTTATTCTTCCGTTCGAGTCTTGGCAGGTTGGGCAGGATGATTCACAGTAACATTGCAGAGAATGGGAAGATCCGTTTCTCACAGGAGAAAAAGGTCCTCACAGGACAAATGAAGCGGAAGCAGAGGGACACCAGACATAGTTCTCGCACAACACCAGGTTTTCCATGTTAGAAAAAAAGAATCTGAGTATCTGCCTTCACGGTGAATTAGGTGGTATATTCTCCCTGGTAGTGGTGTTAAAGGGCAGAGGCTGTTCTTAATTCCAGACAACAAACCCTGTGTCTAAAGCGTACGTCTAACTGTGTTACTGTGCTGATGTGCTTCTACTCGCCATGTTTTTCTCATCACGGTTAGCCAATAAACTCAAAGAGCAAAACTTGTCTGTGCTGGATCATCACTGTCTTTAATGTTGGTACATTAAAAAGGAAATCATCTCGCAGTGTGTGACTACACAAAAAACGTAGGTCCAGATGACTAGACTCCAAGATGTCACCGGCTTTAGTCCTCAGTCATCAGAAGGGCTGCCAGTTGGTCCATAGGCCTCACCTATTAGAGGGACCAAAAAATTCGTAGAAAAACACCTCAATGTTGCGAATCTCTGTCAACAAAGTTTTCTATGCTGACATCCTTCGATATCTTCATGGCCAAACCTGTGTCCCAAAGTCCCATTGACTAAAAGTGAATGTGAATGAAGGACATGGGGTGGTTTTGCCTGTGTGAAGGACTCATTTTTCCAGTCCTCCTCATAGTAAACCTGGACAGTCACCACTCTTGCAGTAAGTCCTCAGCACAAGAAAACATCAGTTCTTCAATTCATTCTTTGGTGATGCACAGCCACGTTTTTTGTTTGACATTTTAAAGTATCTATCGTGTCATGGTGGTACCTTCTGCATTTTCTAAAGTGTTTTTCAAAATGAAGAGGTTTTTCAGTGATGAAACTTGAACAAATCAATGCGCTAAAATCTTTCATTTTTAAAGCACATGCTAAATTTAAAACTTCTCATGCATTTATAAACCATCACTAATAGTTCTATTGATCAATGACATAAATAGCTCTAGCAGAAGCTCTTCTTTGATGTAGATAAACATAAACATCATTGAAAAAACAACACACAAGTGATTTTCCTGGACTCTTACCTTGAGGCTGTATTATGATCACAATAAGACATATCTAGGCATGTGTCATACTGGATAATGCTATTCCTTGGGTGTTTGAGGGCACATGACTTTACTTTGGACTTCACAACAGCTGAGACATACCATTTGAAAGCACGGTCCTGGCATTACTGAAAAAAACCCAAGCCCTACTAACTACACATAATTATTAACCTATATATGAGATATTTTAAAAAAAATTGCTTTACATTGAATGTTCAGATCATTTTATTTCTATTATTTGTGTGCAAAGCTAAAAAAATGTTAAAATATTTTTCTCTTTCATGGAAGAGCTGATAAAACTATTTATTTGAAATGAACTCTTGGATGAACACAGCCATATTTTCTGGGCTCAGATCTCTGATTCCCAGTTGGGAACCCTGCAGCAGATCAGGGCAGTACAATCAATCCTCAGAGGGAAAGTGCTCTTTACTTCAAAATATTCACCGAGAATAGCTTAGGCAAACAGTTGCCAGCCTAAGAGTCATCCACAATATTTTCATTCAGGCTTTTCACTTAGTTACTCTTGATATGTCACCGGTCACTTACCACACTGGCTCTATTTCCCAGTAAGTTAGTTGAAACTACTTAGATGAATAATAATAATGCCCAAGAAATATCCCTGTCTCTGTCGGCATGCTTTTGTTCCACTCAGGTGTTCACCCAAAGCCTGATTCTGCCTCCCTTCTATTCGATAAGAGCAAGATTTGGTCCATAAAGGAAACATTTCACCTAATACTTGTTCAAAGACAAACCCTGCTTGCTTTAATGTTCATGGATATGGTCACAAACACGATCAAAACAAGAGCCATCTGAACCCCCTAGAGCAGCTTTGTAAATAGAGTTGCAGTATGAGGCCAGGAACAGAACCAGTTTTGTCACTGTGGGTTAATTTCAGCTTTCAAACATTATGGAAAATCAATTGCCTTGCTCCCCCCCCGCCCCGTTTTAACTTCAGATCACTTCCCCCGGCAAGCGGCTTTTGATACGCAAGTAAGACGATATTGTTTGATCCAAAAGCAAATTTCTTTTTGGTGTAGTTTCCAGACTTCATTCATTGAAGAAGGTCCTGTCTGCAGCCAATATGTTCACGGTAACTGTTCCCGAAATAAACATCTAGCAAGACTCCTAGTATTTGAGGGAGGCATTGCCTTCATTACGTAACCTCCGTCCTTGGGAAAAACAACAGGATCTCAGTCCTGCTTTCCTTGGGCACCTAATGGTTCAACAGGCTTTTTTTCAGATTAACAAGCATGCAAACAATGGGATTTTTGCAGCCACAGTGCTGCAATTGTTATACTTCTAGATGGATTATTTTGTTTCTTGGGAAAGGATATAGTATTACATAACCATTTGTGAGCTCTGGATTTATCATAGTCACAAAAATAAGTCAAACGAAGTGTATTTTTTCATCAGATAATAAATTGTTATCAGTGAACACTTATTAAACAGAGGAATGAATTCTTAATTTTCACTCAGTTCTGAATATCTGAACTGTCCTAAAACTTGATTAGGATGAGAGGGTTTAGTCTTGATATTTCTTTCTGAATAAAATACTAAATAAAATTATTTCTATCCCAATGCAACATACTAAATGATGTTGACGTGAATGCAGGGACAGAGGAAAAACAGTCAGAAAGAGTTCAGGGACCTCACTCTCTTCGCTTATGCAGGAGAAACCCTGGTGAAGTTAAGGGAATTACAGTGATATAAAACCGTAGTAAGGTGAGAATTGCACAACTTGTGTTTAACTAGATGCTATTACTTTAAAAACAGAGTTTACTTCACTAAACAATCTGCAAATAAACACAAAACAAAGGGCAAATGAGACATATTACATGTAAGCATGCATGCAAAAAAGGTAAGTGCAAATTAGATTTGAATATTCATGAGTCACAAATCATTGACAGTTTGAAATAATGCAAAACAGCTTTATAAATGAGGTTAAGGCAAGGGACATCAAAGAAAGGCATTGCTAAATCAATAGCAATTTGATTGTGCATATACTTGTAAATTGTGGTTACAGTTTTTGTGACATAGGAGAAAAATAGCGCACATGTAGTGAAGAAGGGACACATAAATATTCTTTCTGAATGTGTTATATTTCTGCAATTCAGCATGTACTTGGAGACCTGCCATGTATAAAGTGACCAGATATAATTTTTGAATTTTTTCCCCCCAGAGAATTATAGTTTTCTTTGAGGATCCAATATCCTGTGTTGTGTTGCTTAGTATGACAAAAAATTCAGTTGTCAACAATACCTGAGCAGCAGTACTGTAAAATAGAATAATTACCTACTTCACTTGACTTCAGTGGAAGGATCACCTGCTAATCAAGGCACTGCCATAAAATCGTAGCCAGTGGAGGTTATCTACTTGTTTCAGAGAATTTAGTTCTCCGAAGTGGGAATCAGATGAGTCGCAAGTATTGGAGCAAATTGCTGGAGCACAAGGATTTAAAAGAATGATAGCTTGAAGGATGGCCAGCCCGACCGTTTAAATCAGAGCTTCTTCATTTTGCTGGCTAGAAGCATCGATAAAGTATTGGATCTCCTCTCTTATTTGTGAGTTCTGTGGGTATTTGAAATCGAATGGTTTAAAATGTCGATGGGAACACGGAACCAAAAGGCAAAACTGCCGGAAGTAATCTGCCCATTTGGAATTACTCTGGGGTGTTTGTTTCTCCTAAGGGTTTGTATTTGGATTACATAACACTTACTGTCATATATTAACACTTCTTCAACGTCCTTCGCAGCTAGTGGGATGTCCTTACTCCCTGACATGACAGATGAAGCTTCTTTGGGTCAAGTGAAGCTAAATGTATACATTTACAAACACTGATAGCTAAGCCAAGCAGAGATATCAATTTATAGGTATAAAGTATAAGGTATAGGGTACTCTGGGTCTTTAAGAAGAAGCACATGACTTCTCACCGTGCTGCCTTTAAAAGCATCCACTCACATGAATGAAGCTGGCAATTAGCTCGTGTCAAAACATTGTAGAAGGAGAAACCCAGATGTGGAATAACTTAGGAAAGGGATAACCCCATGTCCTCCCCAATCCCCTAGATGAGCTTGTCAGAAGCTGACGTGTCTCTCGTGCCATCACAATACCAAAAGGTACCTGTATGTGCCGTGGTTAAATTCAGAGAGATTTCTGCAAAATATTCTTTAAATCTGTGTATTCCACAGGGTGAATAAACAATAGATAAGTTAGAAAGAGCCGCTCAGGTATGTAAAAGGCCAGATGACTGTTTCAGGGACCTTCATAAGCTGTGGAGAGAGAAATGGAAGACCAAAGGTCAAGTCACCTTGTGGGCTTGAAATCAACAGTCTTAAGTCTTCTTCTGACTCTCCCACTGCGGCCAGGTTTATCATAGGTGAAGTACATGCCTCCCTCCATACCTGTAAAATGAAGCTCACAATACACACATTTGTGGTGCCGTGACATTGAATTCATAAGAGAACATGAGATCCTCTAATGAAGATGTACCAGTATATGCCCAGTACATTAACTTTGTAATCCCTTTTCAAATCTCTGTTATTAGATTACATAATACTGCAGGTTTTGTTTCTCCACTTATAACCTCTTCCACCTTCAGTAAAGCACAGCATCCTCATTTAAATGAGAAATTACCATCTATTCACTTAGAAATTATCGTCAAATCTGCAAGGGTGTGCCTATAAGCAAAGGAAATAAATACCAAAACTCTTCTATGCTTTTTAGATTTATGTTGCACCCATCACCATGGAATTTGAATGCTGCTTAAAAGAAATGTGGTTCTCCTGGATGGGTTCAGCTTGGAGTAGCTATTACATTGCTTATGAAAATAGGTCAGTGGTGTTACAGGCCGTTCTTCAGTTCAGCAGCAGAATACCAACAGTCTGTGTCAGGTCAAAGTTTCAAAGGTTCTGGTTATTCTTATTTTCTGTAAAAATCATTTTTCTTGAAGAAAAAAGAAAAGAATAAAAATTAATGTAGCCGAAGAGTGTGAGCCTCTACATTCCCCAGAAACCTGATTAATTTTATCAGGATTTTTATTTCTACTTCGTTCCCAGATTTGTTTCTCTTCCTGCTCTTTGTGAAGTTTTCTATATCTTTCCAACAAACTGCCTCTACTGGTCATTTGTAAGCCCTTCCTTAAGTCTACTGATACCGACTTCTGGCCTGTGACTGGGGTATTAGCTTTTACAGGCGTATTTCATTATATATGACCCGAAGCCGGCAATGTAGAGCATCTCATATTAGACCATCTGAACCCCACATCTCTGTTATGAATCACCACATCAAACAAAGACCTGACTCCCTATATGTGATCTAGGTTTATACCAAGTGTGTTTCTTCCCAGGTTCAAGAGGATAAGATCTCTTTTGAGAAGAAAGATCCTGTGCTTGCATGAACACCTTTGCCTGTTTATTTCCCACCTCCTTTTCTCCCCTTGCGTCAGACAAAAAAGGGACAGCAGGTAGCTCTCACTAGGACCAAACTTGCAGTAGCTAGTTTTTGAGTTTCTCATGCTCATCTTTAGCAGTATTTTTTGGGGAAAAAATTTTTTAAATTGTATTTGTAGGCTTTTATTCCTCCCATTTACAGCGTACACCAGGTTTCCTTGGGGATGAGGCACAAAGTTTTCATGATGTCCACTACTGTCCCATGGTAGGTTCCTCGAATTCTTTTCTGAGCGGGATGTGGTATGGCCATATTTGAATAGTTCAAGTCTCTTGTGGGAGAGAACAAAGGTATAGTTCCGAGGCTCATGTCCACAATTCTGTTGTTCCTGCCTACTTGGGTAGACACTCCTCCTGAAAACTCTCAAAACTGTGCTTGTCTGTGGTTGCCTGTGGGAAGTAGGGGAATGAGCTGGGAACAAGATGAGAAGAGAGCCCAGCTACTTTTTATCCCACTCTCTAAACCAACCTGTGCCGGGGTTTTTCTGTGTGTCTTTGATCAGGACCCAGGAAGGGAAAAGAGAAAGACCAAAGTCCAAAACTGAACCTCCTAGTCACCTCATCCATGCAGCAGGAAGTGGAATAGAAATGAATACAACAGTCCTAACAATCTGGTACCTGATGAAAGAAAGGACTGCTAAGGTGAGCAAAGGAGAGACGGCTCCAAATAAGAGACATCAAACACTGTGATCAGCCAGCAAGTGAACCATTAGCACCTAAATCCTGTAATGAAGAGTCTTGGCTGACATGTCAGTTGGAGACAAGGCAAGTGATGTAAGCTATAGAATGTGGATCTTCGTAGATAATTCATCATCATCATCAGCGACCTTGAGATTATGGAGACACAATATATTCGAGAGGCAATGAGAGCCCAAAGACAAGTTTTTTTGCATATTGGTAAGTCCATAGTGATTTGACTGAAGACAGTGTGGTTACACAATCATTATAGGAAAAGAAATAGTTTAAAAATTAATCTAGGAAGTTCTCAGAACATCGCTTACATTTCTACTGAACTGTAACATGAGACAACTTCCTTAAATACACCCACACGTTCTCCTTTGTAGATACAGGAAAACAGTTCTGCTGTTGGGTTGTGTGTGTCCTATAATTTTTCCCTACTAAATTTCATCCAAAATACTATTGCTTCTGAATTAAAAAGTAATTACAGAATATATTTTCCCTTCAGAGAAAATCTGGTGATTGCCAAATCCTAGTTGTCAATACAATATTAGATCATGTGTGACCCAGACTTCACATGTGTCAACAAGTAAATTTGTCTCCTTCTGTTATTTCAAATTACAGGAGATATAGACATAATCCTCGCTGATCAATTGGAAACAAAAATGCTTTACCTTTTGTTATTTCAATGCCATCTGTTAAAATAAACCAAATGCCAAACTTACTACATACACAGGGCACTAAAATGGCTTTTTAATTTGGCTTGCATCTTTCAAGGAAAGCAACGCATTTCTATATACTCTGACTTCTTTACATGAATTATTATGTACTGCAAGTGACATCTACTGGAGAAAGCAGAGCTAAATGCCTACTCTACAAACTTTTTTTTTTTTTTGGCTATTAAAAGGGCCTCCCCTTCAGGAAATACAGCTGTTATTTAATAGAAACCTTGCATCTGTGCCCATCAAAATGCAGTTACATGAGTGCTTTCAGGAAAGTTAAAGCAAAACTGTAAGACTGTCCTTTTCATAATACAGAAGGTACTGAAGGTTTTTTCTTTTTTCTTTTCCTTTTTTCTTTATAGATAAGCTATTAACATCACAAATTGTCTGAATTTACAGTATAAGAGTTTTTGAAAGTAACAGCTGTGATCATGGTTTGTAGACATCCTTGGTGTTATAAAATTACTTTGGATGTATTAAAAAATATTCACAAAAATACCCCCAACCCCAAACATAACAAACAACAAAAACAAACCCCAAACTGTGGCTACAGGTTCAACTTTCAAGCTTGCATGTTAACAGATGTTATAATTAAACAGGAATTTACTTGAAGACCTAATGCAGAACCATACTATTGTCAATAGTATTGACAATTTTACCTAGAAAGTCTGACAGCTTGTGCACTTTTAACATTACTTACCAGTTAAAGGTTTCTATTGGGACACAAATTGAGAAATACCTGCACTTTGTTAAAACACTTGCAATCTGTACCTATCAAATGTTGCATGAGTTTGGTGCCTAACAGCAGCACGTTTCAAAAAACCCTCTTCTTTCAGTGAAATATGATAAAAATCCCAGGAACCCTGAGAGCGATGCAGAAAGCTGTGAGCTCAGCAGCTCAGTGCCACTCAGAGCTCCTGGGAGTGTCATTATTTCTTAATATGGGCTCTTGAAGTCATGCTTAAAAGCCAGTTCAAGTCCTCGAATAGATGAAGCACCAAACAATCCAAACAGTTCTTGCTTGATTCCAACACAGTGAAGCCTAAAAACCAATTTCAATTACTTTTAAAACTGCATTGGCAAATCACTTCTAAAACCACTGACAGCTTGGGAGACGTTTCCCTAGTGTAGACCAAACCCTAGGGTGTATTCCCCACCAAGCGTGGGAAAGAGAGCCTGAGCCAGAGAAATCAGTTCAGAAAGTAAATCAATAGCTCACAGTCGTTTCAGGATTTGTTTATCTAATGCTGATCTTAACTTAGTTGCAATTTCCTCCATCAAATACATTTCCCTTTTGTTTTATAAGGAAAATTTGATTTTGAAGGTTCAGCCTTCATGCAGTGAAAAAGCACACCCTTCTATGGGGCAATCAAAAGAAGATCCATTTGTTTGTTCGCAACAAGTGCAGGAGGAGAGATACCAGTAATTGTTGAAATGAGATTAAGTGGATTATCTGTATGTAATATGTCTGGGCCTGATTGTCCCCTTCAGCAGTAAAAACCCAAGGGAAGATGCTGAAGGATTTCCACACAGAAATGGCTCCTGAGTTGTTCCATGTAGGTGAGTCTTATCCTTTCTCTACTCTATGACAGAGCAGACTGTGGAAATGACTCTCAGACCTTCTGGATTCCGGAGTCCAAAACCATCTGTGTGCAGATAGATCTTAACGTGTTCAGCTGTGCTCCAGGTTCTTGGCACCTCACTCCATCCTGTGGCAATGCTGCTACATCCATATTAATCTCTCAAGCTTCCTTAGCCTGTAACCATTTTCCACAATAGCTATGGATGGATTTGAGGGTGCTACATCTCACATTTTGTCCTTTCCAACAGCTTCCTCTCTACTCTTTAGGAGCCCTCAGATTTCCAGAGTGCTCATATGGAGTCCTAAGAAAGAAGGATGGTGCAAAAAGTGAGTGGTAGGAAGAATAATCATGGTCTGCATATTTAGAACCTTTCACATTTAGTCTTGCAGTTATAGCAAGTGTTTAAGATTTTGGGGTACGGAACTGGGGAGATTATGACAACATCCAAAATAACATTGATTTAAAAGCATGAATATTGCCCGTTAGAATGGGTGTTCTCTGGACAGGTAGTGTGCAAAACTCATGCCATGGGTTTAGTCAACTAAACCGGACCTCAAGTTTAGGCTTTGGCATAGAATTTGTAGTTTACAATATCCTGTCTTGTCTCATTAGTGGAAATTGCCAGAAATTAATTCTTCTTGTCTGCCTCATTTGAGATCTGTCCTTCACAGCAGAGGCTGAGCTCTTCAAACAGGTTTCCATTTCTGACCGAAACCAAGTTTTTCAAATGTTAAAATTAAATTTCACTATCATCTTCTAAGCAGTGCTTGCCAAATGCCTTCCAAATGTCTAAAATAGACATACATTTTTAGAATTTGAAAGGGGTACATATTCTAAAAAATCAGCTCTACACAATAATCTAGCTTTTTGCTGTAATAAGACTTCAATCATTTTTGTTCAGCATTTTCATTTTTCTTATTTTCTCTAACAACTGCTAAATATAGCAGTTGCAGAAGTGAGAATGGAAATTGCCCATTGGAGAATTAGTTCCAATCAGACTCTGCTTTTACATTTTGGTGCATTTATACTGATGTAAGTGAAGTGTGAAGTGATCAGAAGAAGGATAAGTAAGCAATAAGAGGTGAAGCAGTACTACACATCCCATTTTGGCGTTAAGCACCCATGCAGAATGATTGTAATGTACATACTGACCATCAGGAAGGAGAATGTGTCCAGAAAAGCAGCAATTTGAGAGATGAATCATAAAAACACCTCCATGATAGTGAGAATGAGAAATAATTTTTACAGGTGAAAAAAAAATATTCTGTATGTTTGCTCACATGTATTGTTCGACCACAGACAACAAGCCAAGGTCTCCTGACTACCCTTCATACTAAAGGACTACATGGCACTTGATTATGTGTGTCTTGACTTCTGGTGTGAGAAACATGAGTGCTATTTCCTGTGGTTTTGCACGAGACATGTGGGAGCAAGATTACATCTTTCATAAGCTGCCAACCTGATTTCACAGAGTCTTGAAAAACATGTCCTCTGGGGAGGAGTATCCACAACCACGATGATGTTCTGGATTGCTCTTTGCTTTCTGACCTTTAGATGAGCAGAGCTATGTTAGCAGTTATTTGTAAGAGTATATATGTCCATGCATCTGCCTAGTGTCTCTGCTTCTAAGGTGGTTGCTGTGCATCGTTTACTCTACCTGAGGGGTACCATATCTTTTCTGTCTGATGTAGCCTTCCTTTCAAAGGGTTTAGGATAAAAACCAAAACTAGATATCTGAATCACGATGCAGTGGATTGAAAGATTCCTGTCTGGACAGAGCGCAGCTCTCTAGCAAACTCCTGAATATCCATTTTGAAAATCTGAAACTCCAGCAATGTCTGGACAAGCTGCATCTCCATGTAACAGTTAAATCTGCAGTTTACCTCAGATTCGTCTTCTTGTCTTGGTGAAATCGATGTGACCAAAGATTACAACCTAGTTTCCGATCTTCCAGATCTAACCTTGCAAGATGTGGCATTCGATTAAGTATTCAAAGTTCATCTGCTCATCCAGAAGCGTTTTAGAAAGAGTCCTGAAGCTCTTTAATCTGCACCTTTGGACTCAAAAATTCCCAAGCACACGATTCCTCCTGGATCTTCTGACATTTCCATTTCTAGTTGCAGCCAAAAGTATCATAAAGACAGCCTTTCTCATGATGGTCAGCACTCTCGTGCTCCTAACATAGGAGAGATCATATTCTCTGGTGAAAAAGAGGTGCAACCTTATTTTTAAATATATCTCTGTCTCTTTTAGGGAGTTTGTAAGAAACTCTGAAAAGAAGGCTAAGACAAAATAGGATGCTGATGGATCCAACACAAGAGTGATCAAGCAGTGAGCAGGTAATCTGGATACTCTTGCAGGGAAACTTTTCAACCTTTGCTGCAGAGAAGTGTCAATATCTTATTAAGCACAATATCATGGAATCATAGAATGGAGGGGTTGGAAGGGACATCTGGGGGTCATCTAGTCCAGCACCCCCACTAAAACAAGCTTGCCTAGAGCAGATTGCACAGGATCACGTCCAGGGTTTTGAAAGTCTCTAGAGAAGGAGACTTCACAGCTTCTCTAGGCAGGCTGTTTTAGTGCTTTGTCACTCTCAAAATAAAGAAGATTTTCCTCATGCTTAGGCAGAATTTCCTGTGTTCCAGTTGGTTCCCATTGCCCATTGTCCCTTGGCACCAAAAAAGTCTGGTCCCATCCTCCTGACACCCATCCCTTAGATGTTTATAAGCATCAATAAGATCTCCTCTTAGTCTTCTCTTCTCCAGGCTAAACAGGCCCAGTTGTCTCAGCTTTTCCCCTTAAGGCAGATACTCCAGTCCCCTCATCATCTTTGTAGCCCTCTGCTAGACCCTCTCCAGTAGTTCCCTGTCTC
The DNA here is from genome assembly GCF_000710305.1 of Buceros rhinoceros silvestris. Lineage (NCBI taxonomy): Eukaryota > Metazoa > Chordata > Aves > Bucerotiformes > Bucerotidae > Buceros > Buceros rhinoceros. The sequence continues at coordinate 26,989 of NW_010431112.1, read as the reverse complement.
TTGCACTGGGGACTCCAGCACTGGATGCAATACTATGGATGTGGCCTCACCACGGCAGAGTAGAGGGGGAGGAGAACCTCCCTCAATCTGCTGGTCACACTCCTCTTAATGCACCCCAGGATACCACTGGCCTTCTTGGTCATAAGGGCTCATTGCTGGATCACGGTCAACCCGTTGTCCACCAGGACTCCCAGGTCCTTCTCTGCAGAGCTGCTTTCCAGCAGGTCAACCCCTAACCTATACTGGTGCATGCAGTTGGTCCTCTCCAGGTGCAGGACTCTACAGTTGCCGTTTTTGAACTTCATTTGGTTCCTCTCCACCCAGCTCTCCAGCCTGTCCAGTCACACTGAATGGCAGCATGGCCTTCTGGTGCACCAGCCACTCCTCCCAGTTTGTATCATCAGCAAACTTGCTGGGGGGTGCACTCTATCCCTTCTTGCAGGTCGCTGATGAATATGTTCAACAGAACTGGACCCAGTACTGACCCTGTGGGAGCACCACTAGCTGGAGGCCTCCAACTAGACTCTGCTCCACTGATCACAACCCTCTGAGCTCTGCCAATCAGCCAGTTCTCAAACCACCTCACTGTCCACTCATCCAATCCACACTTCCTAAGCTTCCCTATGAGGATGTTATGGGAGACAGTGTTGAGGCTGCTCTCCCCTCATCTACCCAGCTAGTCACACCATCACAGAAGGCTATCAGATTGGTCAAGCATGATTTCCCCTTGCTGAATCCATGCTGACTACTCCCAGTAACCTTTTTCTTCCACATGCTTAGAGAGGACCTCCAGAATGAGCTGTTCCATCACCTTTCCAGGGATGGAGGTAAGGCTGACTGGCCTGTAGTTTCATGGGTCCTCCTTCCTGTGCTTTTTGAAGACTGGAGTGACACTGGCTTTCCTCCAGTCCTCAGGCAACTCTCCCGTTCCCCATGATCTTTCAAAAATGATGGGGAGTGGCTTAGCAATAACATCAGCCAGCTCCTCCAGCATTTGTGGGCGCATCCCATTGGGGCCCAGAGATTCATTCAGCTTGCCTAAACGATCTCTAAACCAAACCTTCTCGACCAAGGGAGAGTCTTTCTTCCTCCAGAGTTTCTCTCTTACCTCCAGGGACTGGGATTCTGGATCAAAAGTCTGTAACAAACAGATGGATGATAGACCCTGAGACAGTAAAACTTTGTTATCATAACAAAGATAAATATATTGAGATGGAAAAAATATACGAATAACATTTTCATATGCTTTAATTTAGTTGTATAAATAATCACATCCCCCCCCAACTTTTAAATATATCATTTCTTAACCAGTTTTCAGGAACAAACACACAAAACATGAGAAATTTGTGCCTGATAGACTGTGAAATCAACTGTTCTGCATTTGTCTTCTTATAGTACATATTATTAATGAAGCAGTGAAGCAGGATGGAACTTGCTTATACAGAAGGACCTGAGGTTCCAGTATATAAGCAAGGTTGCTTACACATTACTTCATACTTTTTGCACAGTCCAGAGACTCAGAATTTCCAAATGTTATTTAAAAGTAATTAGAACACACATTTAATCGATAATGACAAATTTACTTTATTTCCAGAGCTCTAACATGAGAAAACGAGGTACTTGCCAAAGATTCTTCATGCTGCAAGGAGGCCTGTTGCTGGAAGACGCACATCATGTTGTGTAGAGAGCAAAAGAGTGGATAAAATTAGAGGAGATTTCATAAACTCAAAGTATGATCAAGTGGTTAAGCTGCAGACCCTGAGAAGTTTATATCTGTTGCTATGCCACAAATTCCATAGATAGTGTTAAGATAATATTTTTACAGGTGACCATTAGTTGAATGCCCCTATTGCAGCATTTTGGTCCTGTGTTTGGAACAGCCTTCATGACTGCCAGTGCGTGTACTGGCAGCTGTGAATATGGCCACCCCGATCCTTTTGGGAAGAAATAAATACAAGCTGAGAGCCAGGAGCTCTGGGCTTGCCACTGATCTGCTCTGTGGCACAAAACTGGCCACGTTCCTTTCCTGACTCAGTTCTCTCATCTGTTGAAAGGGAATTATAATATTTTTCTCATAAGATGCCATAAAAATAATTAATGAGTCACTATGGAAAAGCCCATGAAGACATGAATAATTTGCGTATTTTATGTAGGGATTGGAAGGCAGGATTGTAAATTAGGCTGGGACCCACACATGGAGTGGAAAAGATAAAAGGAAATATAGAACAGGAGTCTCATTCCAGACCATGCACAAAGTGGGGAAATAGATTTGTGAAAAAAACGTGTATGCACTAGCAATTAAAATGTGTGGCATAATGCATGAAAATGAGACAACACAGTGTTGCATTGGCAAGTTTCCCTCTCGCATTTCCTATGTTGCAAGGCACTTCCAAATGTTTGACTCTGCATTTTTTATTTCAGTTTATCAAGAACTAGACAACTATAGCAGGTCAAGGAAACTTGGAGCTAAAAATCAAACATGAACATACCTATCCATTCCTCTATCAAACCAGCCCAAAACATTTTTATGGTCAGATCATCAGTTGCTGTGAAAGGTTAAAACTCTGCTGAAGTCAATGGAGCTGCAGTGAATTTAACCTGGCTCAGGACACAGCCCCTAATCCTTTAACAAGATTTTGATGTTAGCCATGTGATTTCTATCTTAAAAGCCCTGCAGGAAAGGCATGGATTGAGCAGGGCTATGTTGGGGAAGAAACCTGGAGAATTTCCCTTACTTTTAAAAAATTTCATCTGAGACTGTCATCCTGTTCTTCAGGAACTCAATATTCATTTGGAAAGAAAAAAATCGTGCTGTTGCAACCCCCCACGTCTGCCGCCCCCCCACCCCCCAAAGCTGTGAAATGGTTCTAACTGGTTCTGAGCTGCATTCTTGCACCTGAAGAAGCTCTGGAACATTTGTGCAGAATGATTCGTTAGCTGAGACGCCTAGTATCAAAAACATCAAGGTTCTGGAACTGTCAGTCTCAGAGTTGGGGGTTTCAGATGCTTGCCTGTTGTCCTTGGTCACCAAGCATCTCTGCAAAAATGCCAAACCTGAAAAACCCAGCAGTGCCTGCCAGCACTTTTGTTTTTCCAGGTCAAGCCTTATCAGCTTGAATTGGAAAAAACATTAACAAAGCAAAACCATACCCATCTTCTTGCCAGCCTTGCAAACATAAAGAAGAATTTGAAATTTAGAAAATTAAAAGAATCGCAGCAAGAAACACACTACTGTGAGTCTGGAGCAAGGGTAAAAGGTCACCGAGGTAGGACAGTCCAATGCCTTGTATGGAAAGTTCACCTGCTGTAAATGTCCTTGAGGTTTTATCAAATCTCCTCTGAAGCACATGTAGACATGATACATTAACTACCTTCAGGGTAAATTTTTCCTTCATCTCATTCTCCTTGCGACTTAGATTTTGTTTTTAATTTTTATATACACACTTCTATCCTCTTTCAAGTTATTTTTCCTTAACGTGCCGTTTCTAACCTCATTTAATCATCTCTTCCTCCTTTTGGACTATTGCCATTTAAATGTTTAAAGACTGTTACCGCAGCTTCTTTTCCTTAAGCTCTAACTATGAAGTACCCTTAGCCTCTAGATCACACCTTGTTTCTGTCATCGTTTCCTGGAGTCTCTCGAAGACACTTGCTGTGCGAACGTATTAGCAGATGAATTTATTTGCAGAAAGGAAATGTAACTAAAAATAAAATAAATTGAAGGCTATTCTGTATAAATGGGCTTCTCCAGACAGAGGAGAAATGGGTTAATGGTAAGCAACAGAACCCTACATCACCCTTTAGCAACCATAAGCAAATCAAAATCCTAATTCACGTCTTTCTCTCTTCATGACTAGACCTGCTACTTGGGCGTCATTAAATTGAAACCTCATGGCCAATATGTTCTTATCTCCCACCCCAAATCTTTTCCACATTACTGTTCTTCCTGCAGAATGTTCCTTTGATTTTATGCCAGATAGTATTTTCCTCCACGTGTATTATTTTACATTTATCCACATTAAATCGTATTCATTTTAATGCTTTCTAAGCTCCTCTGATGTTTGCTATTTCCAGTCCTTCCTATTTTGGTATCATCTCTAAATATATTCATTGTACAATTTCCTTTCTCTTTAAGATCAATAGGGTAAAATCATTACTTTAATGGCCTGATTTTCAAATATGCTGAGCACCTGTCTCTCCAGCAGGCTCCATTTGTGTCCGTGTGCTCAACTGAGCAAATAAAATTCCTTTTTGGTTTGATGCTGAAAAACAATTGGAAAAATACACCTTCTGAGTCAACCCAAAGCTGAATTATTTTTTCTTTTCTTTCTGAAATGCAAACTGGAAAACATTCATTTTGGATTGACCAAAAAGATTCTTTTAATGTGAGGAAAACCATTTTGTTTCATTTTTCTTTAAAGAAAAGTTATTGCTCTGAAAAATTAAAAATAGATGCATTTTGAAGTGAAATAAAATTTTAAATTTTCTTTAGAAAATAGTTAAAATGGACAACTTTTTCATTTTGACACTTACACAGGGGTCATGAATTTGACATGAATTCTCAAATTGTTTCATTTCATTTAATCTGCACAGTGAAAGGAATGATACAACTTGATCAGGGAAAACTAGATGTTAAAACAAACACTTCCGGAACTGATAGCTAAAAAATTAACGGTAGGAGGCTCCACTTTGAGGAGCTATGTCACATGTGCGTGGCTCAGCTGGAAGCTTCTCTCCCAAGCTGGGTCTCCAAAACCCTGTTTTGGACAGGTTTTTGTTCCCAATTTTTACCTGAATGCTGTCATAGACAAAAAAAATAAGTTGAGAAGAGTGATTTTCTCCTGAGTTTATTTATGTAGGTGCTCCCATGAATTGCCAGAAGCTAATCAATTAAGTATGGACCTAAATTTTGATCTGTAGAGCTTACTATTTTCTAGCTTATTCCAAACTCACGAAGCAGAAGAACACAAAAACCAGCTCTTAGTTTAGCAGAGAGAGACTAATTGAGACCGCCTGGCAGAAAAATGTAACCTCTCTTTTACGTACAGGTGAAAGCTGTATCACAGCTGATAGGTCATTTGTGTAAAGGAATTTTGGACAATGCTTACATGGTAGAATACTCACCTTAAGCACCATCCTAGCACTCTCCTACCTACAATTAAAACATTATGCCCTTAACTTCCATGACAAGATGGGTTTTCAAAGACCTCTCATGGGAATCAAAACAGTAATTACCCATTCATCAGGCTCGAGAAGTATGAGCTCTCATTTTTATATAGAGCTCATTAAAATAGATTCGGAAGATAAATGCAAATATATGAAGAGGTGGGAAGAATCCCTAGGTAGAGAGATTTCATTCAAACAGTGGTCTGTAATTTGGCACAGAGCAACTACTTCTTCCGTAAGTATTATTAAAAGCAAGTCATGATAAAATGTTAAAGTTGTCTCATACTGCTTCATGCACTAAGAAAATACATGCAGAGTTTGGAGTCTGGTTGAATAGAATGAAAAGAGGAATAAAAGGTGGTTTTTTCTGTCTTTGGTAAGAATGGTCTTATAACCAAAGCAATGACACAGTATTGGCACTGAATTCTGAAACTACAGAACCGTTGGAGTTAGGATGTCTCATCAAACCTCTGTTAAATTTGGGGGACATTCAGTGAGAGAATATCTGATAAACGAAACTCTTGAGTCCGTTTCTTTGACTAGATGTGGTCAATGCTAGGCTGTGACACACGATTAGCAGAGAATGGCAGTACAGGTGGCCACAGGTGTCAGACGCCAGGGTTGGTCTGCATGGATCAGATGCCTTGGCCCCTTGTTTAGCAGATACATTGTCTGTTCAGTGACGCTGGTACAAGGTTATACTTGGTCATATATTTTCTAGTGTTCTGTTCAGAGCGGTTTTAAATTTCTTGTGCACTGGGGCTGCCTTTTTCTTTGGCTTCAGAAGATATTTTTAATTCTACTAATAGGTCTGCCTGTTGAGAAGTTAGTACCTGGTAAATAATAATAATGTGGAGCATTAAATACGGAGACAATTTAATTTCTGATGTTAATAACTTGATTTCAAAATCCAAACAACTCAATATTTGTCCACTAGGTCTACCTCATATAATCCTAAATTGTTATCCTCTATCGCCATATGAGGTTATTCATATAGAAGAACTATTCCTACTGAAGTCATGGGCAAAATTCCTTTTGAATTGATAGAAATTCCTGCCTGTCTTAGGGCTCTAAGACATGACAATCAACAAAAGTGCCACCTAACTTTGGCCTTATGCTTATAATTTCTGTTTACAATATTGTGCATTTGGGAAAGATACTCAGATTTTTTTGAAGATTGCAAATAATAAATCTCCTGATAAATACTTGCACAGTTTAAATATGGTAGCTTTTAAAATATATTTCTAATAGAAGTTTATATAAGATCAAACTATTCATGCTATGCCTTTTTTCTTGGGCTACAGTGCTTTCTATTATTCGGAATATCTTTCTCATGCTGTTCCTTGTAGACTCTAATCTAGTAATCTGTTATATTTTATCTTCACTAACAGAACAGATTGATTTTTATTCTGACTACAACAGATGCAGGTATATTTAACAATCAAACCCGTAATACCATCACAAAACGAGATGAAGATTGATTGTTTTTCACACAACCACATTCCTCTACATTGTGCTATCACCTCCAATTCCTCGCCGGTTACATCATGTTATTACCATTACTTAATTCAAGTTTCATGTCAGCAGTATAGACTAGAGCCATGTAGACTTTTCATTTCCAAGATGTTGGCCCAACACTAAGTTTTTCAAGATTTGTTAAAAGTCAACAGTAGTGATTCACGGAGTTTCTTAGCCAATGTTTCTTTGGCGTAAACTTATCCAATCCTACATATCTAAAAATATTTAATAGCTGCTATTTAATGTCCTCCCTACTTGTTACCGATGAAAAGTATTTTCTATAAAATATGAATGTATCATCTTTCCAGCACATAAATATTTGTTGAGTGCTTCTTCCTATTCTGTAGACTGACAATTTTACATTTTTTCACAGACATCTGTCATTACTAGGTACTATTTTTTTCCTGACATATTACAAAAACAACAACAAAATCTTTATGAACATAATGGGACATAAAATTTTCAGATTTTTTCAGTTATTTGCATTCTACTGTTGTTGATTTTTATTCACTATAAGCAATGTCTCATTTCCCCTCTTCTAAATCTTTTGGCTCCTGATTGGGAGAGTTTTCAGTTTTGGAACAAAGTTTCTATTTTATTTTGTTCTATGGCTAAACATCTTTTTGTGTCTTTTTTTTTTTTATCCTTCTTCTGTAATCCATAAGCTGTTTTTAAACAGTTCCCAGTTATCATTTGCATCTGTCTTTTAAAGGCTCTGTTCCCCTCAAATCTGTTTGAAGCTTCTTTTGGCTGCGTGTACGTGTATATCTCCTTCACGAGGGGCCAGCCACCCTCAGCACGGGTGATAAATGGAGAGGTTTTGGATGTCACAGAGCAGGGTTGGTCCAGTGCCATGAGCGATGAGCCGTGAGATCTCGAGGAAGGTGGTGTTTCTCAGTTCTTAGTTTTCACTGAGTTCTGACATCAGCAAGAGCTGGGAGGCCCTAACTCAAACAGAGCCAAGCAAAGATGGAAGGGAAAATACAATCTTATGAATCACTCCTGATAGGCTGCTGGCTGCTTTACCACTGGGTGAGACTGTAATTTGTTTGCACGTAAAAATTAAGTTATGCTGTGCCCACTACTTCCTTGATAAACGTCAGCAAATAATTCATTATTCATAAGAATGAAACCTCTTCTAGAACTTTCTTGAATTTCTTTAAATACTTTTTAAATTAGAAAGCTGTTGAGAGTTTTCAGAGATTCCAGGGATATTTCACTGGGTGAAATTTCCTGCACATAACTCCTGATCAGCATCCTTTACAAAGCAAGACATCTAGGATAGATTTTTTTTGAAGAGTTGCTCATCCTCTCCCTAAATTCAATCTGGTAGCCCGCTGCTGACTCCTGCACCTCTTCTCCATGTCATTTTGGCAAGTGCTCCAAGTCCTTTTCTTTCTACTTTGTCAGTAATTCTAGAGCAGATAATGCTGTCTTTAGTGTACACTATCCACTGCTTGCCCTTCAGTTTCCCTCTTTTTCCTAACAGTGTGCAGCCAGTGATTTCAGCATTCCAATGATATGAATCATTCTATTGGATGTGGTACTAATCATGTATAATTGCTCTCTATAAATTAATGTATCTAACACATTTTGTTTATACTCAGACTAGCGTTGGCAATTAGGCAACTAATTTTTTTTTTTAGTTTTTTATGTCTCTTGGTGCCTTCATTCTTTGCACACATGCTGTTTTGAACAAAAGTTACATGTTTGAGCATATACATCATGTTCTAGCTGTGGGCAACAAGCTTTTAGATGATAACGTAAAGCCTTCCCATCTACTTCGCTGGTTTGTCACAACATGGACGACCACAAGTGTCTATGTGCTGTCGATTGGATTGGCTTCCATAGTTACTCAGATGTTTTTTAGCACATTATTTTTAGAAGTTGGATTAAATGTTATCATAATATCATTAAAGAATTTTCATTAATTTAAGAGCTTGGAGTTTTCTTCTTTTTATCAAGAAAAAGTCAGGCAGGAGTTGTGAAAGCACTGTTATGCTCTGTTGGTCAACACATGCTTTTTTAGGTCATGTAAAATTATATGCAAACAACAAAGCACTAACGAAGGGTTTGAGGGTGGGATGGTGAAAAGGAAAAACAGAAATCTAATCCCAAAAGGCAACAATGGACTTGGCTCTTGACAGCTTGAAGGATATGCTCCGAGTTTTAGTATATTACAAGAGCAGCACAAATATGCTGAAACATGCTCAAACATATCTATAGATGAACATACAGAGCTTTTTAGCTTCCAGGCTGCCAGCATTCTCAGTAGCTGGCTCCATCTAATGACAGCTTTACATTGTTAAAGCTTTCCAAGTTTATAAATATCTTGGAATCCATGATGTCCTGCCAATTTTCTTCATTCTCATTCTAGACATCGGTGGTTTCTGGCATAAAAATTAGGTGTATGAACTGAGGGTCTGTCTACACATATCTAGGTATCCATACTCTCCTACTATCAACCTTTATACGAACCACAGTAAGATGCACTAAGTCTGAGAAGACCAGCTCTCCTGAAAGCGTGAGTGAACTGCATCCGTTTTGCAGTTTGGATGTACTTTGCTAGGAGTACCTGGACTGATCTACAGTTTGTTAGTAAACTTTTGTTTAGAGTTACCAGTATCTGGACCTTCTGGCACTTCTACCTGCTTACTCTCTATTTAATTCCTTATTTTCCAGAATCTTATAGCCGTGCAATTTTCTCCCTGCTTCAGTTCTCATGAGCACTGATCAAGTACAGACACAGCAAATCCCTGCTCTCTTTGCCAAGCCAGAGTTTACCTTCACACATGCAGTTGGATAACCAGAGGAGCATACCAGGATTCTTGTTCATTTCTGGAGGTGATATTCATATGAGGATGACTTAGCACAAAAATATCTACTATTACTAAGCCATGGGAAAGCTGCTGGTGGCATTGACCCATTACTGGATCAAGCTGCTTTGCTGAGTGTAGACCAAACTCTTCCAGCAACTGTGAATTTGATTTGATTTGATTTTGTGGATGCAAATCAAATGTTCATAAGCTTACCTGTGTATTCTGGGGTGTCTCTGCTCGGGGGTAGTTCACCACAGTTTTTCAATGCCTTGAATTCCAGGAACAGACTGCATCCATCTCAGTGCAGTCTTGTTCACATCCTCACAGAGTCAGTCCCCTTGTCTGAATTATTTAGAAGATATCTGAGATCCTGTAGTTGAGTGAACTCTTATAGGCAGCCACTTGCTACATCTATAATAATCTAATTTTAGAAGGAAGGTGGTCTCCATGTTATAATTATAAAAGACATTAAAGAGTTGAGCATGTTTAGTTTCAGGCACCAGCTGTGTTATTAATTTTAAAAATAACATGTTATCTCCTCCTTGTCTATCGTAAATGCGTGTTAAAAAGTGGCCATGAAGTACAGGAAAAGGTTCACATAGGCAAATACTGTGTATTTCAAAAAGACAATTTTTGCAGTGTTTAATGCTCGTAGGATGGCAGGCTTAACAGACAAAGAATTTTGTCAATAGCAATCATTTTTTGCTCCAGTGCTACCAGCTGCTTGCCAGAAGATTAAAAATCTCCAGAATATAAACTGTGGACTCACTACTGAAATTCACAACCATTGCAGTCCACCACTCATCTTCCCTGCTTCATCACTTCGCTGAAATCCTGTGCGGTGTTGGTCAAGACACATTTGTGCTCCTAGGTGCTCACTGTCTAGTTCAGCACTTCCTCAGAGTTCCTCCCTTCTCTGATTGCAGACAGGATGCTCCTCAAGCATCCAAACAGATTGGTCTCATCAGCTGGATGGCAATCTAGGTGTTCACTCTCTTCACTGATACACTCCCTCATCTCTTGCGTTTGTCCTGTACACATGCTGATGCAGGCTTTGTTTCTACTGCTTTTCATTCTGGACATCCTGCTACAATTAAGTCCTTAATATTTTGGCTAAGAAAAGGAAAAAAAAAAAAAGAAGGCAGCTCAGACAGGTTTGTATGCTGGGAAGAGTGGGGCTGTTTGGACTTAACCTTCTTTTTACCTCAACATTAACAAATATTTTTTTTCTCAATATTTTATTTCTTTTAATTCTTTTTTCTTGAATTGGTGGGTGCATGTTGGAGCAGCCATGAAGGTGAAGCTCATCAGTGACCTTGTTTTAAGTCAAAGATGACATGATTGCAAAAGTACCAGGAAAGAAGGAGGACTAGAGGTAGCTCTCTGAGACGAAGAAGTACGTGTCATGAAACACAGGAAGGCTGATGAAAGTATTCCATAGACAGATGCAAATTCAGGGAATGGAGCTGGGCTGTGTTTGGATGAAAGAATACACTGAGGTCTTACAGATTTTCATTTGTGATCTGCTTGAGCTATTATATTGATCTGTGTCAATTTGTTAATAAATCTTTTCCTTTCCTTTGTAAAGATGGTCTTGCAGATGAACAGACATGCATAAATTAATTGAGTTTAATTTAAAGGGAAAACCTCCAAACATAGCACTCCTTTAGTACAAAGCCCATAAACAGGTAGTATCTGCATTTGGATAAACTAGCATAAAACTACTTTCAACAGGTCTTCACAAAAACACTCCCCCAAAATAAAAGCTTATAGTCGCTACAAACTTAAAATGCATACAGCAAAAATAAATCAAGGAAAAAAATGTACAGCAGTCAAACGTAATTAATTAAGCATCACATATCTTTCCCATCTATTACTCATCATCATCAACCTGTGTTGACAGGATGTGGGCGCAGATGGCAGCCAACTTATCCTTTTCTTGCCTTGAGCCTATGCCACGGTGGATGCAAGATTAAAATGGGAGAGATTCAGGTTACCTGTACTGCGCTAGCAAACTCACTGCCCTGGGATCACCCCATGACTGGCTAGTTACCATTAACCTCACCAGTACTGTGTGCTGCACAGCAGGTCCCGACCATATCGAAAGCCTTTGTCTCTCTGTCATTGATCAGATCATACCGGTGGCTTTGTATTCCCTTATTACCTATACATGCTTTTTTCAGGGAATTTTAAGACTTCCACTGTAAGTCCTAAAATTATATAGAACTATTTCTCTTGTTTCTCTGTTCCGTGATCGAGACCTAAACCTGAGTGAAGTCAATGAGAGCCCTTCACAGACTGGGATGAGTTGTGGTTCATGTCCTGAAAGAAACTCCTGACATTTTTTGATAAAAAAGTTCAACCCCAAGAAGTCTTGTTTGGAATTGGTACTTTAAAAACAGTGACCTTCACGGGTCTTTATTTGAACTGAATTATTTCAGGTATCTATTAAAAGCCACGATTCAATATCATGATCAATCTAAACCTTCACGGACAAGTGAAGTAGGTTATATATGATGCACTTGTATTTCAACACTAACATTTCAGTATTTTTTTCTGATACGTTTTTAGATTATGAACAGGTTCCTCCACCTGGAGCAGTAATTTCACTAGTCTTATTCATGAGTTGTAGTTTGGTATCAGCGTTAAGTATATTAAACCTGTAATCAGGAGAGTTACCATCTATTTTTAAGGCTTACATTATCTATATAGATAATGTACATACATACATACATATATATATGTAGAAGAAGAGTTTCTGATTATTGTCAGGTTGTGTTAATGTTCAGCCAGAGATGACTCTGTTTGATGGAGAAGCAAAGAGACTTGGATGTTTAATTCTTCATTAATCTTTTCCTTGTTGAAATGAGCAAAGGCGAAAATATTAACACCTCTGATTTTCAAGCATTAGTTTAAGTTATTATTAATAAATTCATTATCATAAAGGCAACACATTTCAAAATTGAACTACTTTGCCTTTAGTGAATAATTTGACTTGAATGTTTGATTTACTTGTATTTTGTTTTCCAAGATTTCTGTTTCTGAAATATTTTTAACGATAGCCTTTTTAATTTTGTTGCGCTGATTTATAATGTGCGAAATGGCATCTTCCAGATCATCCGAAGTTAACGGATTAATTTTTGTTATTATTTGTTTGCATGTTTTTCTCTCAATAAATTATTTGTGGCAGCCTTTGTATTGTTTTTCTGCTTGTAATTGACAGCCTTATAATACCTAGGGACATATTTGAGGTCTCTTTCTCTTTTCAAACACTCTTTTCTATCTACAGCAGTGGCTGTTTTTCTTTGTTTCCTTGCTGTCTGTGGAAAGCAGATCAGAGGGTGTTACTGAATATGGTGGAATATTACATTCTGTTGCAACTAGCGGTTTACTTAAGCTGTGTAACTAAGCGTCCTGTAAAAGCAAAATGTAATCGCCCTGGCAAATCCGATGTTTTCATAAATCATGAGCAAAACTTTTAAGGTTGTGAAAACGTGAAATATTTGTATCTACTTTTTAATTGTTGATGTGCTGATGTCAAGCTACCATGCAGTGTATTTTTAGTAGCTCTCCCAATGACTAGTTATATGTAGAAATAAGAAGGAAGGGGTATCACTTCTGGCAGAACTGGAGTGAATTAGAAATTCTTTTTCGAGACATTTTAAAATATTCACTTTTTTAACCTCCTTTAAATCTACCTCTTGCTATATTTTGCAACTGTAGGGATTTAATGCATGATGCCTACATATGTGTACATAATATTCTCTACCTTTTGTCTTTAATATTCCTTGGTTTTTAATTATTAAAGATAAGTATTTGAATTATAAATATTCTAGTTATACAGGAATAGGCAAAGCAGGCACATACCCTCAGGCAAAATTCTTCCATTATCCCTAATCCTTCTGCCTCCTGCCTCCATTTCTCTACCTCCTATCTTTATGTCGTCTCAAAAAACACAGAGGCATTCTTTTAAACTAACCTTCTCCTCCCCACTTAAACCATAGAAATCCCTTCTCAATATGTATAGGGGCCTTTCCCTTGAAGTGGGATGTCATACTTGTCCTAAATATAATAAAGTGCTATCTTCAAGGCATTTCTGCATCCAAAACACTCCCCAGAAACCTGCCTAGTCCTCCCATCTAACCAGCCTGAATGTCACAAATCATAGCACAGAAGCTGCTTTATAGTGAATCATTAACATTGTCAGGAATGAGTTGGCAAGGAAAAAAAAAAAGCTTTCCATTAGAGAACTGAGGGAGAATATACAAATGACAGCATTGTCATTTCTCTTACATTATTTTATAAAGAGCACAACTGATTAGGAAGAGTTTATTATAGAATATATATGCTGTGTATGCATACATGACAATTCTGTTTTCATCCTGTACTGTTTATAAGTATGTGTGGTTGTGTTTTACATTAACTGTCCTACTTTAGGTTTTTGAATTATGGGAGTAACAGTTTCATTACACGCGCAGTCTGCCTAACCTTAACAAACGTATTTGGAAACCAAGAAGTACAAAAATGCAAGATCTACGCAGAAGGTCTTATTAATCTACACAAAGATTGATAAAGATATTCCAAACTCCTGTTAGGTAGTATCTGAAAAGGTCCTTTAGGAAAATGTTACTTCAGTATGCAGACGCTGTTATCTGATTACAACTTGGAGGTACTTAACTCCAAAGTAGACGCTTTCTTGTCAATTTTCCTGTTTGGCACAGCTTGAATGGGATAATATACACTTATAACATGTAATACAATTAGTTCTCTTTTGAGCATCAAATATTGTAAAGAAAGTCATTTTGATCAATACATGTGATGCTTTTTATACAAAAAACCTAATATATTTGTGTTGTAAATTAGGTTTTCTCCCCCTTCATATCTTAAAAGACAATTGCATGGAATTATACATGGCTTTGTTGTTCATGGAGATAAAAACGTGTCAAACCATCAGTGGCAAAAAATATGTGAGGATATACAGAGCACACCTAAAAAAAAGGAAGGCTGATTTTCAAAGACCAAGTTAATTTGCTTTGACAACTCTGGTAGCTTTCTTTAAATAGTCGTAAATACTAATGAAAAGTATGCAAAGCAGACAGTACTCACGCACTTACACAAACAACTTTACAGTGCTTTTCTGTTTCTTAGATGGTCATGCGTGCAGTTAGGTCATTCTGGTCACACGGGTTTGGTGTAAACCTGGAGTATTTAAGTCATTTCAGCTGAGTTTTGGACTTGTGCTCATGCCACTGAGCTCAGGAGCTGGCTGCATGCTGCGTAGTATTTGCTAGCCAAAACCAACAATTCCCCAAACTTTCAGTCTCCTACTGATGTTGAGGTGTGGTTTGAGTGACAGCATTACACAGGCAGAGGGAATCCAATTTTTTCTCCTCTCGAATAAGTTGATTGTGCAAGAACTCCTTCAGACAGAACAATTTTCATGGTATCCATCAACACACAAACTACTTCCTTCACAGGGGAACTGCCAGGAATGTGTAGGCTCCAGAGTACTGGGAATGGCGTGATATCTAAGACATGGCAGTCTAATCATGCTGATACTTACATGATGTTGCCTCTATAATCACTACAGCTAGTCCCAAAACACACCTGGGGAGCTGGGTGAAAAGGACACGTCTCTACTTCTCTGCTGGTGCGATAGAACCATAGATTTTAAAGAAAAGTAAGATATGAATGCTAACAATAATCCTAATAAAAATAATAACTCAAGAACGAGTCTTTTGCTTATTTACATCTTCCTTTAGGGGATCTTGGGAGATCTGTGCATAAAGTAAAGGCTTGATCCAACGGCTAGTCCACTTACTTCTCCAAGTACTGTATGTGGTCCTGAGAATTAAGTCTTACAGAAAACTGGTGTGAGGTAACTATTATCTACATGTTTCTTATATGAAGCCTTCATCTTTCTCACAGGAGATGAAACTGCTAGGGCCAGAGCCACTAAATACAGTCATTTTATCAGCCACTGAGACTTTAAATAGACATTTACTGGGAAAGGAAAGGAGACAGAACAAGATCCCAAACTCCGTCAATTCTCCAAGACAGTAAAAGAGGCATGTGGAAGAACTCTAACTTAAACAGGCAGTAAGATTTTCCCTGCACTGACATACTGTTTGCTTGATCAAGAAAAAGAAAAAAAAGCAGAAAAAAAGAGAATCCAGATGTGATTTACTGACTGTTGATAGAGAACGGATACCTAAAAAAAATCATGCATATATATTTTTTATGCGTGCACATAATCATGTATATATTGTTTGATTACTGATAAAAAATTACTTGAAGAACATCCCAATGAAATAATTGTTGCATCGATTAAATAAAATACAGGTTGGGGGTTTTTTGTTGGTTTTTTTTGGAAAGTGATGTTGCTAAAATGTTAGTTTTCTGTATGGGCCCAGAAGAAAGAATAAAATACTTCCCCCCAGGGAAGCAGGAGAGGTTTTTGTTTTTCCCTTCGAGATTGGTCCTGAGTACAAGGTGAATTGTATCAGAAAGCCATGCAGTTGAGCAGTGAACGCAGTCAGGCCATCAGGCAAGCTAAAGTTCACTGCTTAGTTAATTCCTAAGAGCATGACTCAGATAGGGTCCAACACCATCAGCTTAAAGACACTGTACAGGTTCATTTTGCTCACTGAACATATTTGCAGAAGCAACTACCTGAACCTCCAAAATAAAATCTGAAGGAAATAATAGTTAAGGAAGTGTGCTGGCACTGCCTACCCTCCCAGTAATTCTGCATCAATGAGAAACGCAGGACTGAGCCTTGGGTTTTCATTGACAAAGGTAAAATACTTCCCAGTCATCGCATAACACATGGAAAGAATAAACATCCATGCCCAAATCTGCATGCTTACACATTCCCCTCCCCTTTTTAATATAGTAGCATCAGTCAAGAAGAGGGAGATGATAAAAATGAGTAATAGGTGTCAGTAGAAAGAAGGAAAATATTGTAAGCACATGAAAACATATGACTCAGGAATCCACTGGGAAAATATACCCAGTAACTCGCATTCAACAAATTCTGACTAATGTGTAAGAGCTGCCAGCAGCACACCGGAGCAAGAAGACAAGAGGCAGAGAACAAAAAGAGGATGATGTCTAAAGCCATGATTTCTGTACGGTCTCTGTGTACAGCAAATCCAATACCAAGATACCAGTACCCGTACACATGGGATGGCCTTTACTGAGGCATCCTGCAGTGAGATGGAAGCACTTCTGTGCACGTCAATTACCCAGTGGTGGAAAGTCCGAAAGAAACTGAAATTGGAGGATAACTTGCCAGTGGATTTAGAATTCAGAGCGGGGAAGAAATGCTGGATGGGGATGCAGACTCAAATGGAGGAGAATGGTATGGACAGGGATAAGAAGGGACAAAGATGCATCTGTTCCCCCCCCTCCCCCCCATCTGTTACATTCTCTCTTTTTAGAATGCAAATTCTTCAGAAAGGCAGAGATCGTTCCTGCCTTTGCTCTTGTATGGTGCCTAGCACTGTGTTAGATACAGCACAGCCTAACCAGACATCGGATACAGACCATACCTCACTTTTCTAATGCAATTACAGATTTTGTTAGGAAAGCTTTTAATGAACCATCTCACTCTGATATGCTGAAATTTACTGTTTTAGGCAGTAAAAATATTTGGCTTGATAAGATAATACTAATTACTGTAGTAATAGATTTTGAAGTAATTTTGATTCTTGCCTTGTTTTGAGATAAAAATGGGTGTTACAATACAGGAATTTTCCATTAGAAAAAAATTTACCAGTTCTTCAGAAAATCTAAGTCTTTGAAAGATTTCTTTCTAAAATGCCTAGCTGATTTTTTAACTACTGTAATGCCTTCATGTATGGGCTGACAGGTGATAGAAATATTCTTTATTTGGTACTTATTCAGTGGGGCTTTATGGGAAGATGATATGGGAGATGCCATTCAAAGCCATATCATACTACTCATTTACCAGATGAAGATTACCTGCTGCATGGAAAACTAATCTGAATGCAGTCACAGTGCATTTTGTGTGCTGTGCACAATAAATAGAAATTCTTTCTTAGGGGTTCAAAGGAAAAATACTCCTCTTTATTTTTTTTATGATGAGAAACAAAGACTCCTATCATGCCACTTTTTCCCCTAAAAGTGAGCGCGACCTAAAATACCAGTTACATATTTTCACCCAGAAAGTTGCCAATTTATTGTCAGAGAGAATTAGTAAGAAGAAATATGAACCTTTGCCATCAAGATCAAAGGACCAATAGAAGAACTGGAAAAAAGAAAAACAAAACATCCCCAAACCTTTTGAAAATTTGATTATCTCCTTTAATCACTGTTTTCTTCCTTCACCTAGGAGAATGAATTCCGGCTCAATTACTTCTCTGAAATTTGGTAATTCTGCTTTTCAAAGCCTGCAACAATTTCATTCTAATCTCGTTTTAGGTGAGCCTCCATCATTTGAGTTCCACGTTCTATCGAAAGCCTAAATGATTCTAAGGATAGAGAGGAACTCTTTTTCAGAACTTATCACCCTACAGGCAACTTTAACACCTGTTAGTCATTCACATGAGTGTTCACAAGTTTAATAATTGCTGATAGTAATAGTGCTGAACTCACTGAAATCATGGAGCTGTGAGGTGTTTAAAAATTGTATGAGTAAACAGGAGCATAGATAATTGTCATCGTGCACAAAATAAACAAGTCAAGTTTCTTGCCATGTATTGGGTATATGCAGGAGCAAATGATCAGTTAGGTCATCGTGACTTCTCACTAATCTATTATCTCTTATTCTCTATTGGAATGTCATTTCCAGTCAAGCCATAATGTTAATCTCCATTGCCCATTTGTTACACCTTCAAGTAAAAGCTTTTGTATTGAGCTGAGTTTGATTTTCTATATAAAATGTCAGAATTCCATTAGATTTGCAAGAAGGACATTTGACACTCCAGTCCCCAGTGAAATTTGATGTATTTGTGTACATATCACCAACGACATCATTAGTATACTGATTAGCAGTCATTCAGAGTAAAAAAAAAATTAGTAATATAGTAGCAGAAGAATTTAGGAGCATAGACCTTCCCTTTGACCCAGGGGTGCGCAGTTCAGAAAAATGCACTTTTGCCTCCTC
This sequence comes from Buceros rhinoceros silvestris, assembly GCF_000710305.1. NCBI lineage: Eukaryota > Metazoa > Chordata > Aves > Bucerotiformes > Bucerotidae > Buceros > Buceros rhinoceros. Next base: position 8,356 of record NW_010431112.1, on the reverse strand, counting down.
AAGTAGGAGAGAAGTGCTGGCTGCTTCTTTCTTTCTGTGCCCCCCTCCCCCCCGCAGGACCAGTGAGGCAAAGCTGAGTAGGCCAGAGAGTCTGGCCCATGGCAAGTTGCTGGCTCAGTCAGATACGATACCCATGTCTAGTCTCTTCATTACCTCATTCCTCCTACATCAGGAAGAAGCCAATGTAAATTACTAAATGAAGAAAGCTACGTGGTCTTTCAAGTTAAACAAAACTCCTTGCACAAACGTTGCATCAGCCGTTCATCCACCAGCGTACACTGTTTTGTCAAAGAAGGAGTTTTGATGAATCTGCTACCAAAACGAAAAATGTAGCAAAGATTAGTAAAGTCCAGAAAGTTGTCTTTTGCCAAAGTTGCCTTTTAGTCTCGCTCTGGTTGCTTTATTATTTGCAAAAGGAATCTCATCTCAGATGCAGCATCTGTTTTTCAGTAAAGTCCTGCTTTTTACCCAATTTTCCAGCTCGATTGACTGAGGCAAAAGGAGGTCAAGTGACTTGCCAAGGTCAGATGGCAATCCAGTGCTTTACCAAGGATTAGAATTTAGGAACCTCCTGATTAATAGAACAAATAACCTCCATGCACCAAATCCCCATGGGATGGGCAAGTCACAGAACTGGGTAGGATTAACCAGAAAGGACTTGTCTGCTTGGGTAAGCAAAATATACCCAGCACAGAAGAAATACAAACATTTTCAAGTTGCTCAGGCATAATCCTAGGAACCATTTACACATGTGTGCTTGTGCAGTTTGAGAAGGTCTTTAAAAGACCCGTAAAGCACAAGGTTAATATTTGAAGCCATTGCATTAAATAGCATACCCACATCTTCATTTTAAAAAAATAGAATAACCCACCTCAATCCACTATTATTTTAATTATTTAAAGAGGCTCAGCCACTGGCACTGGAGATTTGCACCGCGGAAAGCCCTGTCTCCTAACAAAAGGGCACATGCTCAGAACGGCAAGTAAACAAACATTCCAGACATGCCTTATGTTCCAGCAGCAGCGCCTTTTAAACAAATCTTACTAGTTACAGAGCAAAAATGGAAACTGTCTGTTTTGATTTAAATCTGTCCCTGAGCAATTTCCATGAGTTAACACAGCAGAAGTACAAGCACAGGGACAAATAAACAAACAAACAAAGAAACTTGAGCTCGCCTCTAACAACTGAACCGCCACCAGTTTCCAAAACGCAATCATAGAACCATCCATTCTTGCACCACAATTAAGAGCAGCTCACAATGGAGGCGAACTGCTCCACCCCAGCAAAGGGAGAGGGCGTTGAAATGCTAATTGCACACAAAACTTCAGTGGTGCTGGTGATTAATATACTTATTGTTATTGTTAAAATTGGAATGACAAAGAGTATAATATAGCAGTGCTTTTGTGTCCTCTGGCTGTTCAAAAGTGTCTCCTTGCACTTTCTTTGGGTGCCAGAACTACTCAACTTCATTTTACGGTTTTCACTTGCATTGAATAGACAGGAGATGTGGAAAAACAGCTATTGGAGTATTTTAAATAATGCAAAATAGGTAAATATGATTTTTTTTGTTTAGAAAATTTGTAATGGGGAGGACAGAGGGAACTAGGAGGATATGTTCTCCTAGGTGATAGAAGAAGAGAAGAAAACCTGGAGTTCATTCTAATCAACAGAGTCCTGATTTCTCACTCTTTCAATTTTACTCAAGTCATAATCCCTCACTCCTTCTTATAAACTACTGAGACTTCCAGCACAACCCACCAAAAGACTTACATGTATGTTTAAGAAGATGAATATCAAATCAGCTGCTATTGACTTTAAACATTTACTGAAAACATTTTTCTGAGTAAGGCAAATGTATTTTGCATCTTGCAGAATCGATCTTTCAGAGTGTAATTGTTACAGAAAGATTTTCAAGGGAGAGGTGGATGTTCATACCCTCTGTAAAGCAAGCCCTTCATTAATTTCAGTTGGATGCATGAGATCAGCCACTGGAATCAATATTTACAGATACTTGGTGTATAGCTGATCTGCTTACAATCCTGACCCATCAGAGATGGAGATAACTATGTGGTGCCTAGGGTATCTAGTTTAAGTTAGTCTAAGCTTCACTACAGTGAGTAGTGTATCTTAGTGTTACCTATCACAACAGTAAGTAGCCTATTTCTGTATTCACATGCTTACATTAAAACAACTATAATATAATAAATATTTAAGACAGGACAGGTTGCAACAGATCATAAGCTATTTTGGGAGTGATACTTTTTAAAAAGAGGATACTCATCTTCTCTGTCAGAAGACTTCAGGCTGCCCACCTTGGTCTCAGATGTCTTGATTGAATGCCCATCATAGTAGTCAGTGGCTGTTTATGGTTGACATTAAAAAGTTTGGACTGTACTTTAAAACCAACCAAGCAAGTAAATGAGTAAATATACCTGTAACACAGCCAGGACACTGGGATAATATAGCTTCTGCCACAAAGTTCTTGCTGACTTTTAAATATCAAGCGATTACCAGAATGAAGGCAAGGAACATCAAAGCAGGACTACTGCTCAACTGGATGCACAGCTGTGGAGGAGCAGGATAAGGAGGAGGAGAAGACACCGAAGAGGAAGAGCCCCTGAGGGTCCAGGGAGTTGAGTTCTGCTGCAGAGCTCCAGGGAAAAGCAGCAATAGGGAGCAGAGCCTGCTGAAGTTAGGCTTAGGCAGGTAATTTGGAAACAATTTGTGATTTTAAAAGCTGTTTCAATCAAGAAGGACTAAACCATAACGAGCTCAGTACAGGTATGCCACAGCAGGTAGTAGTAATTTATGTGAGTCACAATCTGCTCAGAAGATCACTTATTCTCCTCCTAATGCTGAGAGAATTAGATCCTGTTAAACAACTCTTATTTATTTACTTCTTCAGACTACTGCATAAAAATGATGCAGAGCATAGCATAACACGAGCATTTTTTCTCCAAGATTGTTAAATGGCAGTTTGATATCATGCTCTTTTATGGATACATCCACCAGAAGAGACTCCCTTTTCTACACAACTTCGTGAGAGCGATTTTCCTTCTTAGTGTATTGTCCTCCAGAACGATGTGTAGATACATGTCCTGTTGAAGGCATTGTAAACAAGACATTTAACACAAGACTACTGGAGAAGGAAACTGTTACCTAAGCACAGGTCTCCAGTGCTGTTTTATACCACCCCCACTGGACTGGCAGATGTGGCACTGGATCTATAGAAGTCTTGTCTTTTTGGAAAGACAGGTGGATCAAACTATGGCATCTAAAACACAAGTAAATATGTACACTGGGTGCACATACTTCACAAAAGTAACCATATGAAAAGTGTTGTAAAAGGTGACAGAATTATTACAAATGTCCTTAGTACTTCCTAAGAGATAATTTTTTTCCATCATCATAACCTCAGTGTTAAATATTTTAGAACATACCTTGAACAACCCTCTGTGTCTGGGAGTTGCTATCTCTACGTCTCCTGTTCGAGCTTTTTATTGCAATAAAAGCAGATTTAGATGGTCCCATTCATGACTTTCCAATTGTCCAGCTCCACTCCCTAAGAGACACACCTTAGATGCAATTCATATATCACGTAGAGAACTACAGCTTTAAATAACACGAGAAATTGAGCTCTGCCCCTGCCAACACATTAAAACCCAGCCATCTACTTCACACAGTGAGGCTCTGAAGTTCCATGTATCTGTCGTGTCTCAGACCCAGGTACAATGAGCAAGGGTGGGGGCTCTTGTCCTTGAAACCACATGGGTTCTTTTCTTACTTGAAAAGCACTCAATTTGTGTGTCTTTCACACAATTTGAGAAACTGCACTTGGCATGCATGTGAGGACGTATTTACACAAGACCTGATTCTGCCTGACACGTCTTTGGTTTACAGAGAAGGCAGGGCGCAGGACTACCCCCTTACAATCTACCTCCAGAGTCCTCTCTGCATTTAGCCCACATATGGAGCAAAACTATGACAGTTGCCCTATCACCTGATGACCCCTCCCCAGTCAAGAAGGGGAAATTAGGAAAAGGAGAGGAGACCCATGGGTTGAAATAAGAAATAGATTTAATAAATAACCAAGCTAATACCAGTATACAAAAGTATACGCAGCCCAGCAAATGTACAGCGGTCACAACAAACTGGAAAACAATCCACAGGAGCAGCTCAAGCCAGAGCAGAAGCCCAAGCAGGAGCACACCTCCTTCCCCTCAGCAAACTTCCCCCCTTCTACTGAGTGTGGTGTTTATGGTCTGGGATACAGCTGTGAGCCAGCTGGGGTCAGCTGCCCTGGCTGACTCCAAACTGCTCATGGCCTGCAGACCACGGCCAGACTTTCACTCTGTCCCAGGGAAACCAGGACAACTCCATGGTCCAGATCTGTTGAGCAGGATTATGGGATTGCAGCACGTGGCCTGCTAAAATGACTGCCCTCAGGTGTTCCTGGGTTTGCAGCATCTGGAGTCACCCCAGGGATGGAGAACACCACAGGTGGTCCTCAAGGTGCTCAGGCTATCAGTGTACACACAAACCAAAACGGCTGCAAATGTGCATGGCTACCCGTACGGAAAAAACACCAGGTACACATTCAGATGATACAGATGATTTAAACATATCAAGAACCTCTTTCGAAAGCAGACCACAAACTGGAAAGCAAGGCTGAGAGATTTACCTCTATTGTTCCTACACAGACCTAGTAAAAAGTCCACACGCTGCCCTCAAGGTACTCCCTTTAGTGGCACGAGGAATAATTTTAGCATTTAAATTTAAGCAGGGTTAAGTAGTGGACAGTCTGAAGATGAAATGTGGAGATTCGTCCCTTAACACAGGTACATCTTTTAAAAATATCCTGATCAAAGAGCGTGAATTCTCCTTTCTTTGAGAACCCCAACACCAAAAGCTGGAAGAATGGTTTTAACCTTGAATTTCATGACATTTATAGGTTTCCATCAGATGTTGGCGGTTATTTTAATTGTATATTCCAATTTATTTAGCAAATGAAGTTTAGTTTAGTTACTGAAATAAAAAATCAAGACATGTGGACCATAAAAAACATGATCAGTGAGATATTCTGCATAAATGTAAAATTATGATGGAGTAGAAGGACTTCATAAAAGCTATGTTTTCTTTTCTATACTGTAGTGAGACATGGAAAAATTAAAAGCAATTATTTGCTGTGGGGGTTGGCTTATTAGTTTTTATTAATGAATAAATTTTTCATCATCAGCAGGTGTCAAATCATAAACCCCTTTCCATTTTCACTAGGTCAATGGCTGGGTTATGATTTCATGTCTAGAAATAAACAATTAGATGATTTAGGAGCTGCATTTCCTTCGACTTTTAATGGTAAGATTTCAGCTGCTGTTATATACCACATTACCTCTGACAGTGATGTGATTATTGCTGTCATATATATTGCTATGCTAAACAATGTATATCCCATATTTTGTTATTTGCATTTCTTCTTTCACAGTGTATTGCAACCCAGACTTTTTCTTCAGGAAAATATATTTATCGTATTTTGTGTACTCTGTGGTTTAAGGATCATGACAGGCTCTACCAAATAGGTAAGAGGTCAGTAGTTGGCATTAGCTCTTAATCTGGCCTACAAGAGGGGTCAAAGCATTGCTATCAGTGAAACCCACACTGCTGCTATCGATTATATACAGAAGGTTCCTTCCGTGCAAAGGCCTTCCAGAATGAAATAATACAATTATATAAATGAATGATGGCAGAGGCAGAGGCCAAACTCAAATGCGTAGTCAATGAGCCGAGATTTGAAAGAAAGAACTGGTACAATAAACACGTAAAGCAAAACTACTTCATGGGACAGATAGACAAAGTGGGAAGACCTTCACCCAGAGTACAGGCAGAAACCACCTGAAGGAACTAGTGGAGAAGTGGCAACGGTAAATGACAATGCTGACAAAGCAGCATGGATGCAAAGTTTCACATCCTCATAAAGATCTTGATTCAACTTCTACCAGTGGAATTCATAGTGCATACACCTTCCAGTGGACACATTGCTGCTGATCAGCTGGGCAAACTATTCTCCGGGTGCAGATGCCATAGTGCTATTACATGGCACCAGCTTAGTCCTCAGAGACCACGATTCATCATGTATCCCTGCCCTGCCTGAATCCCTGCCTCGCTTTAAAGCTTCTTGATCCCCAGTAGCAGCGTTTTGGTAATGTTGGGCCACTTTGTTGGTTTTCCCGCTTCTGGTGACAAATACGGGGATTTTGATGAGACTCATGGCTGCTGACAACCATGCTCAGGCTATAACTGTCTTCTACATGTCAGGGTGGTTAGAGAGTTTTATGGCATTTCACCCTTCAAACCACAAATATTTTGATGCTACAGTTTGTGAAAGAAAAAATGAAAACTAGAAAAATTTTTTATCTAATTTTCTGCATACTTTTTCCTTTCTGCACTGGGGTATACTCATGATTTTAAAAAATTGTTCACACACACAGACAGATTTTTATCAACTTCAGAAGTGCTAATAGAGTTATGTTTAGGGAGCCTGTGATGTGGGACATTGAGAATTCCAGTCTGAGTGAAACTCTCTTTTGCTTTGATTACCTTGTCTAAAAGCAGTTTAGCCATGATGTGCTCTGTGCGTGCATCTGTGTTGTAAACTCAGGCGTATTTATAAAGGTTAGTTTGGATTCCTCATGCTTGCCATGTAACGTTGTGCAAGGCAATGCAGGATCTGGTGTGGAGGACTCAAGTAGGAAAGCACAGCCAGGACCACGACTAGTCTGTTCATGTTTGTGCTCGTATTAAGGATTAGAACAAACTGAAATTACTTCTCTTTACCTCTTCCAGCTTTGTCTTATGCTTTATACACATAAATGCAAGTGATATTCAGTAAATCTGGTATCAAAACCGCATGTAAATTATAGAATAGTTGTATTCATTTTGACCAGGAGCTCCATCTTTGGCACTGCTGTGTTTATGTTCCTTCAGAAAGTCTCCAGATCAACATTTTCCGGGGAAAAAGAGAATTCCTGTCTTTAATAGTGAACAAGACATGAATTGATAATGACACCTTTACTCTGAGAAGACCTTTGTGTTATCTTGAAATATTTGAAAGCAGCCCTAGGGCTGCTTTTCACACCACACTGGTTGATAGTGGCTCTGGAGAGAATATTTGTCAGCAGCCAAAGAGCGGCAAGCTGCCACCTAGTCACCTCCTTCATTTGCCCTGTTCTGGCACTACATCAGCCCACACCGAAGGAATACACATCTGGGGAGGTTTGCTCGGTTTCTGGTCCTTTGGTGCCAGATGACACAAAAAGCTGGATCAGAAGAGACAAACTATTTGGATCAGGAAAACGGAAAAGCAACATTTTGAGACCTGATTATGTGAAAGGGACAAGTATTTATTGTAGGTGGAGGCAACAGTGTTGCCTGCAGCCAAGTTAGTTTGAGGCTTCCCTTTAGACTACTGTATTTTTCAGTTGCTTAGAACTGTGTCAAAGCATTAATGCGTTGGTATAAACTTTTCCTTGAAGAACTATCTCTTTCAGATTATTTTTTTTTCCCTCCCAGAAGATCTGCAGGACCATCTTGGTTGTTTCTAAGTTTGAGAGAAACTTGTTCTACCATGTTTTAAAAAATAACCTGCATTTTGTTGGGAATCTGGGCAACAAGAACTTGAAGGATGACTGGAGAGTATGATAGGAAGAGTGTCTGTATATAGATAGGAAGAACTGACATAGTATGTGTGGAGCTGAGAGCCAGGACATCTGAAGGTGATGAAACTAGGATGGTGATTTTCGGATGATGAAGAGGAAGATGGAGGTCTGGCACATTGAAAAACAATAGAAAACACAGCCCATACTGGAGATTAGGCTTGGTAGACAGGCAGAAAGGTCTGCGCCCTAAAGCACTCTGTCCTCTAAAATGTAAAAATGAATCCAGAATTCTTGAGCCATACGAGATTTCTGTTTTCAGCAACTATTTTTTGGACAATAATCAAAGCATCTGTCAAAGCCCTTACTTGTGCAGAAGGGGACCAGGGGATCACAGAGGAGCTCTCACTGATAATGCATCATGGCCCCCATTGCAGCAGTAGGTGATGAGACAGATGAGTAGGTTGAAAGCTGGTTTTCTTGTTGATAACCAGTGTTGATGCCAGTATGATGTCATAAGACAAAATTGTTTTTTATATTGCCTTATAAAGAACTACCTAGAACCTGCAGAAAAGTAGCACTGTAAAGCCAGGCGCTGGCTTTAGGGAGTGAGGGAGTTAACAATTTAGGGAGTTTCATCATCATCATCATCATGGCTTGGTTTCACAAAGGAAGATTGGGAAGGGTTTTCCCACGCTCACTGCAAG
>NW_010431111.1:2252-2473 GCF_000710305.1 Buceros rhinoceros silvestris | reverse complement strand
CCCCTTCGCCGCGGACAGAACTTCACTTTCTTCGCACCCGGGAGCGCAGCTGCACTAAGCCCAAGGGCAGGCATCACCCTTATCTTCACTGTTGGCTGCCTGCCCAGAGACTGACCTTGAACAAGACTGCCACAGGATTTGGGTTATCTAAGTTCTCTTTTTTGTTTTTTTTTCCTCTTCTCTGAGGTTCTGCATATGTATAATAGTGAATAGTTATGCGT
>NW_010431111.1:0-1038 GCF_000710305.1 Buceros rhinoceros silvestris | reverse complement strand
AAAGTCCAATGCAACCTCAAGCAAAACCTCTTGGGAGAAGGTCCCCAGAGGATGATGATGATGATGATGATGATGAACCTTACTCGAGAAGGGACTTGAGAGACATTAGGCAGGAGTTTAAGAGGGGTCCAAATGAGTCAATTCTGGGCTGGTTGCTTCATTGCTGGGACCAGGGAGGTGATAGCATCGAACTAACTGGTGGTGAGGCTAAGCAGTTAGGAAACATGGCCCTGGAGGGAGGAATAAACAGTCAGATAGGGACAATCGGGGAAAGATTCAGTATTCTAAGGAGATTTCTGGGAGCTATAAGGCTCAGATATCCCCATAGAGATGACCTCAAACACCGTGTCCCCCTGTGGGATACTCTAAGTAAGGGCATTGAATACGTGAGAGAGCTGGCTATAAAATAAATTCTCTATTATGGCGGAGATATTAAAAGTTGCAACCCCAAGTTGGTGATCGCTACCCCGGCTTTACTTAAAAAGTTTGTTCGGAGCGCACCGAAAGAATGCGCCCACACATTGTCTACCATGCTGTGGGATCAGACAGACGATCCAGGTGAACAGTTAAGTAGGGGAGGTGTGCAACAGAATCCATCAGTATGATGACGTTACTAGCCGCCAAAACCAAAAGTATCTCATCGCGGAGGTGTAGAAATTAGCAGATGCTTTTAGGGAGATGCGTGAGGCAGTTGGTGAAACTAAATGTCCATCAACTAATTCTTCTCCCAGAGCTTCCAACTTAATCCATCAGTATGATGACGTTACTATCCACCAAAACCAAAAGTATCTCATCGCGGAGGTGCAGAAATTAGCAGATGCTTTTAGGGAGATGCGTGAGGCAGTTGGTGAAACTAAATGTCCATCAACTAATTCTTCTCCCAGAGCTAACAGAAACAAGCGGAATCGGCCACAAGGTGATTACCAGTGTGAGAGCTGGAGATGGGAGCAACAACAATCCTCAGCACGTGAGTCACGCCTTAAACGACGTAACAGCGATGACAGCGACCGGAGACAAATTGCTCCAGCCTCTGGTGAG
>NW_010431110.1:0-756 GCF_000710305.1 Buceros rhinoceros silvestris | reverse complement strand
GGCTCCGGCTTCAGCGCCGCTCAACGACGGGCAACAGCGGCACCCGGAGACGCCGCGACGCCACGGCAGCCGGCTGATGGCCGCGTTCACCGGGGCTCGGGCTTCTGACTTGTGGTCATAAAACCTTGCTGTTTCTCTTTAATTAGACGAAGGAAACTCAGAGGCCCTGACAAAACGCTTAGCTGGAACCCTAATCATTACAACAACATTAGTCTCACATCCCAGAATTACTTTGTGACTATAGAAGACTTTTAAAAGTGTTTTAAACTCTCTGAAGGACTTTCACATATTCGAGCATAAATTGGTATAAAATCTAACAAGGAAATACATGGTCCAGAGCAACAGAGTATTTCACTCACGCAGTCAGATCATTAACACCAAAATTTGAAAGGATGATTGCCCAGACACTTTACAAATTGTGCACAACAGTCATACCAGACACATGGTTGGTCCAGCACCTATGACAGAAGGGAATCAGGGTGCTATTGTGTAGAGAATGCAGAAGCTTAAGGCACACCAGTGTTGGAAAAGCCAGGTGTCCAGTTGCAAGGACAAAAGAGAGGCAGAAGAAAATGCTAAAAGATCCCAGTGCTGCACTTCCTGGTTTTCCAAACTCACTCTATCATTTCAAGCCAAACCTGCAAATGTTTCCAGTGTTTGCTGATTCTTCATCTTCTTGCCCACGTATGGTTCCGAAGCCCGTGCAAAATTTGAATTTCATTATTCTCTCAGTTGCTTAGGTTTGATTCTGATTGC
>NW_010431109.1:127836-141994 GCF_000710305.1 Buceros rhinoceros silvestris | reverse complement strand
GAGAAGCGGCAGCAGCCGGGGGAGGATGCTGCTGAAAGTTATGCCGCTCTGGTGCGAGTTCCCGCTGCCCTGTCTGTTTTCCCGGTACCCTCCTTCTTTTCTGGCCCTCTTTCCCACGGGTACCCCACCTTGTTTCGTGCCGGCAAGTCTAGCTGTTTGTACTGCCTTACGTTTTATGCTCTGGCAGGTCAAAAAGACGTTTCATCACCATTATTCCACTCGCAACTATAAAATTCAACTCTTTTCACCCCCCGTTCCTCATCAGTGAATGCAGTCAACTTATAGGAGATGTCATAGCACAGCAAAACCTTTTTGTGATGTCTCTAATTCTCTTAGGAATGGTAATTCAGCTTGATAAAGCTTTCTGAGCTTGTTAATCTAATCTGGAAAAAGTAAGGCTGAATAAGTGTGTGTTTGCACAACTCTGATAAAGATGCCAAGTTCAGATACTGAAATACTTGATTGGCATGACAGGCCCTGGATTTGCTGCTGAGATGAAAAATGGGTAAAGGGAAAGGTAGATTATAAGCCACACCTAGCACGTGAAACCTTGGTCAAATCCTTAGACCCAGCTTTGTTCTTATGCATTACTTCTAATGGTGCTCGGACTTGTACCTCTGCATTAGAATGTATATATAGTCATTTTACTTATTGCTGAGTTGTATAAATGGACAAAAACTATGTTTCTAGCTTTACTGGACAGGTTGACTCATCAGTAAATGCTCCATGTATTAGTTAGATGAATAGTGCTTTTATTAGTCTTGGTGCTTGACTACAAAGTTTCCTCAGAGGCTTACGTCTGCGTGTGTAGGCCTGAGAAGGTCTCCTGAGGTCAGGTAGAAGGAAAATTAACCGAAATATAAAACTTTCCCAAGAAGAAACTAAGGAGAGGCTGTTTTGCTTGGGATTGCTTTTAAGCAGCTGCGATATTCATGGAAAAAGTCTGATTCAGAATAACCATGAAAGCCAACTCAACAAAAATCCACCTTGTTTTTCAGAAGTAAATGGGGCTTATTCTAAAATGGTTTGGATAAAGGGCAGTCAGAGGCAAAGCAGCCTCCAATGAGCCTTTTTCCTCTCAAGTGTCATACATCTTGCCTCTGAACGGCATACCTGGAGATGAGATGCTAAAAAGGAAGGGTCTTGCCTGATTTTCTGGCTTAGGCTTTGTTCTTCCCTTCCCTTTGGTTATGGTATAGCGTATATATGCTGTACAGCAGAGAAGCAGGACAAACTAGTTGGTCATTGCCAGCCACATCTACCCAGCTAACACAGAGTTCAGTGTTAGAAAACGTCAGATGAAAAATCTGGTCTTTATGCCTGCGAGGAGAGTCTCGTCCTGGTCTGGTGAAGAACAGGTAAACCGGATTTCTGACTGAGACAGGTGATTTTTAGTGGGTGTGGATGTATTACACCCTAGTGTATATATATATATACACACGCACACCCCATAATATAAATATTTTATTGCCAAATCTATCTATCTGTCTGTACGTGGGCAATAAAATATGTTGAGGACTGCTGACATGATTGCCGGTTTGATAACTTGTGGCCTGCCTGGGTGCTGGTACTCGCAGTTCACTTTCTGTTGCCAGCGCTGTTAAACAAGCATCAGATTGCAGAGAATTCAGTAAAATATCTCCTTTAATGATTCTAAAGTACAGGGATTGCTTGCAGTTCTGCAAAAGTGCCAGAACTTTCTGCTGTCTCCTGGACCTTGTCTAAGAGCTGCAATTTCTTGGTATCAGCACTTTCTTTCTGGTACAGTGTTGGTTTTAATAGTCGCATTTGTGTATACATGGCAAAAGTAGACTGTAAGTACTGAGTAGTGGTATTTAGCAGTGACTTGTAGAAAAATAAGACAAACTATATTCTGAGGATCCCTTAAGCCAAGACTGCTGGCCTGCTAGGCAGGTAAACCTGAAATATGCTCAATACGTGGAAGCTTGTGTCCTCAAACACTGAGTTCCTTTTCTCGCACAAGTCAAAAGGAAAATTTTGCAGGAAATCATTTATGCTTGGGGATCTTTTAAAACAGATGTAAGAAGAAACAAGGAGTTGTTTTTTTTTTTAAATACCTATCTCCATTTAGTGCCTCGCTCACCCAACAATCAACTGGATTTCTGCACTCTCAGTGCCTAAATTTTTTTTTGTACTTAACCTTGATGGCTGGTGAGAGGTGAGAGGAAGGGCTGTGGGAATGTCAGGGTAAACACCCAAAATTCTTCCTTTCCCCTTGCCCTCTAATACTTGTGCTGAAGCTCTAGTCAATGTGATTCTTCAATCTTATGTTTTACTTTGTAAGCAATTCGCAAACATATACAAAATTCACTGAGGAAAAGCTTAATAAAACGTTTGTTTTGGTTTGTTTTGGGTTGTTTTTTTTTCCCCCCACACTCTGGCATTTTGCCTGCATATGAAGCCATTGCTGCTTTTACAAGGTCAGAAAGTGGTTTGCCCCATCTCAGCAGCAGTAATACATCAAAAATCATGAGCAAGGGCAGATTGTAACACACTGAGTTTAATTGCTTGAGCACACATGTCCAAGTCTATAGGCACTAATCACAATTCAGTTTATTGTCTGACGTTTTAGGTCCATAGTGTTAAAAAGTGTATTTAGAACTGTTTTTGGTAATTTGCCTTCCCCACCCCCCGCCCTGGCACCTAAACACATTGTAAATAGCAATTACAAGCAAAATAAACAGTTTCACTTCTTTTCACTGAAATAAATTGCATTTGGCTGGGTGTGGTATGCTATTTAAGCTGATGAGTTACGGAAATGTGAAAGTAGTTTGCTCTGCTCCTGCCATAAATCTCATTTATACTTTATTCAATGTACAAGTTTATGATTTTAAAGCACACAAATCATTTAACGCTAAACATTCATCTCGTCTTTACTTTATTTACCTTTTAATATTTTTAAACAAATCATAGTTTTCCATAAGCTGCTTATTTTCAGAATCTGGATGTGAAGGTATGCAAACATGTATTTCAATAACAAGTTTTTCCAATAGTCTTTATTAGTTGCCAAGTCTAAACACTTCCTTGACTGAGAAACTTTGCCATTGGAGGAATGCTTTGCTTCCAGGCTGCTTTTGTATTCTTGCAGACTTACTCAGCGAGCAGAAAATAAGTGCTTCTATTACCTCTTAAGTGCTGGAGGGTTCTTTCCCCTCCCTAGCTGGTTAATTTTAACCCCTCTCCTCTGGCTCAGTGCTATTATCATTGCTGAGTGTTGTGCACTTGTAAACTGTTGATCCCTCTTTTTTCTTTCCCTTTATTCAAGCTGCACTAAAGTACTAGAGAATTTCAAACAGACTGTCTGATGGGGCTGCTGAATCCAAGAGCTCCCAGTCTCAAGTCTGCCTGCAACGGCATTGATGTTTTATCCTTACCACCTCCTGAATGTGATGCTCCTGGATCTTAGTAGGTTCTCAACTAAGCAGTGACAGTAGTTTTTGGCTGAAGTTGGCTACCACATTGACTTACCATGGGATTTACTGTACAAGAGCCATACCGGAACAGACCAAAGGCCCATTTATTCTGATGTCTTATCTCTGACAGTGGCCAGACTGGATCCCCCAGGAGAAGGAGGAGAGTGAAGGGTGCCTCCAGTGATACTTTCTCAGAATAATCAGTTCCAGGCTGAGGGAATGAGCAGTTTATTAGGAGGTTGTTAAGTTACAAATACTTGTCTTTCCTATCAGATTACACATGCTATGTGTATTCATTTACTAAAACAACTATTATAATTTTTTTTAATTAATATTTAAGTGAAATCATTATCTGAGCTAGAGAGAAGGGTGGTCTTCCCATTTTGCCCCTGTGTTTCAGACAGTTGCAGGGAATGCTTGGAAGATATGTGTGTATTTAGTTCTGTATACAGTTAGTTGTTCACTAAAATAAAATTTGATGTTGAGAAAGTATAATCTTGTGACTGGTGTGGGATGATGTGTAAAAAAAGGTCTTGCAACTTTGATGTGTAGGTGACACTGTAGTAATCCTCAGAAAACTCAGAGACCTTGGTGAAAAATCAGAAGCTTTTCAGGGAGATTTTCTCTATCTGATGGGTAAAAAAAAAAACATTTAAGAAGCTCCTCTAAAGAAATATATTCTTATATCAAATACCAACTGGTAGATGTCTTTCTTTCCTTCCATTGGTAATGTTCATATTTTCACATCTTAAACCTGTGTGTACTTTGGCTGGGTCCTCTGGAGTGGACAGTGCTCAATGAGTGTTGATTTTGCCTTACCTGTGGATAGATATTCTGGGAAGAAAACTCATGAAGCAGGGAACGGAGGAGGAAAACACTCCTTAAAATGGCATATTAGAAGTATCTGTATTAATATGTAAAACAGGTTTTCTAGACATTACTTGATATTGCGAGGGACGATTTTGTATTATGTGGTGGTAGATATGATAGTGTCTTTTAGACTAGAAGATGGTCAGACCTGTGTGAAAGTAAAGCTATGATTTGAGGAATTTTTTTTAATAGTCACAGATCACTCTCACTGCCTTCTACCTCCTTTTTTCCTATAAACGTTTTGTCATTTACAACTCTGTAGTTATAAACAGTACGTTTCCCAGTTTCTTATCCCATCAGATCACCTAGCAGAGTGGTTTTGATCTTGACAGGGGTAAGCATAATGCTATTTTTCTGGTCTTTGACAAGAGTAAATGGTATAGGGGTTGTGTTAGCACAAAACCCCAGTCAATCTGGTTTTTGTCTGAAACATTTTAGAGTAAACTTGTATTGATTGTTGCCTGTGTGTTTGGTGAGCACAGCATTTTTGATCTATTATTGGGGTCTCGACACTGGAGTTGCTGTTCTGTGAAAGGAGAACCTAAAATAGGAGGTTCTTCAAGTCTGAGATTGGTTTGTACCAGAGCTCTGGGCTCTTTGACAATCAAGACCATAAGCTGCAGACTGGCAGAACTGCAGCTACCTTGTACAGTTGGACTTTGGGCAAGGGGGTGAGCTCAGCAGTGGCTTACCAGTGCTTGGTGAGGAGATTCTTATGTTGCCAGTGTGTTCTTCCTTCTTGAAATCACCTCCTTGAGGTGTGAAGGAGTTGTGATACAGGATGTTTTTTGTGTGAGTGCTTTTGTTTACAGTATGTGTGAGGGGGCTTTAAAAATTAATTCCATGCTTTTTTCCACTTTTCTTACTAAGACAGGTTTTTACTATGTACTATTAATACGGAAAAAGTCTTGAGAAAATCACAAAGTTATTTCAATTGGATTGTTTTATTGCTGTCTTCTATTTTATGTATACAGCTTGCAGCGTTCATTGCCTCTTACTACTTTGTTCCTGATCTACTAGGTAAGTTGTTGCTGTTGGTGTTATATTAAATATTTCTTCCTGTTGGCCTCCAGTTCTTTGCTTGCAGTTATGAAAAAGAGTGCTGAGACAGCAAGCTGGGAACAAAGTTCTGTGACTTGAATTAAAAGCAAATACACTGAAAGACAAGAAGTAATGTAGTAAGCTGTATAGCAGTAATAGCATCCGAATAGCAGTATGAGTTGTCACAAGGAACTGAAACCTAGAGCTGTTTGCTGTGAAGCTGTTTCAGGCATTAAAACCACTTTTCAGTTGTGTAATTTTCTTGTGAACTGAAGTAACTGAACACAAAGTTGACCTTTTTTCTTTAAAATGAGGAATTCTACGCACACTGGTTATAAATGCTACTTGAATAGAAACATTAATCCTGGCACAGAGCACCTTACAAACAGGATTTGTGTATTTAGACGGGATTAAATGTGCTTTTCCACATTAGGTTTTATAGAGATGCTGGCCACAGAACTTGGGTGTTGTTTTTTTAATTGTATTGATGGATGCTGACAGTAAGTAGGCTAAGAGCTCACTGAGAAATTGTACTTCTGCATAGGTAACAAACTGCAGGGAATATTAGCGCTTTCTGCAAAAAGCATATTTCAGAGTACAGAAGTTCTTATTTCGCATTCTTCACTCTATATATCTAATTCTGCTCCATCAGTCTCTTGTACTGAGCTGTCTGAAAAAGATGTTGGGGCCGTAGCAGGCACAAGCTGCTCTCCCTGTGTTCTGCTTCCCTCTGAGTGGAGGAGGAAGTGAAATGTGTGTGACAGCGATGTTTCTTGTTAAACCATGAACGTAGGTTAAAATGTGCCATCTTTGCTTTGTCATGCCTTTGCCTTCCCTTCCTCACCTGCTCAGGTGAACTGTGTATTTGCTGCACGACTTGCTTGTGGCTGCCAAGGCCCGGGACTGCAGCGGTTGATGTGGGGTTTCTCACTGAAAGTCTCATCGCTCCAGGTTCTGATGGCTAAGTGGCCCACTGCCGTTGTGCTAAATATGTTACTCATGGAGGTATGGAGTAGAATATTAATACCCTTCAATTAGGTTTTTCCAGTTTATATTAGAGAATTTCACTGTGGAGCAGACGTTTCCAAAGAAGTGTCAAACACTTAATTTGCTGGAGGATTTGAATCTGAGATTTCAGCTGCAGTAGCAAGTAGTTTTTGCTTCCTGCAGATCTGAAGAGCTCTTGTAAGATGTCCTCTGTGTTCTTCTGGCTCAAGCAAATGTGTGGTGGTTGCCTGAGAGCTCTGCAGCGCATTGTGGTTGGAAGAGTAGCATGGAAATGGGGGAAAAGAACAGATATAAGAACATTGCTGGGTTTGTGTGCCTGTGTAGTGAGATGTACAGGGTAGTCTGCTCACTTCCCTGTGCCTGAAACAAAGAAAGAAGAAATTGTCTTCCGTGACTATTAATAGGACTGGGACATTTAACATATGCCAAAACGTTTAGTGAGTTTTGGGTTTTTTTTGCCGTTGTTGGGGTTTGGTTTTGAGGGTTTTTTTTGGTTTGTTTCTTTTTTTTATTTCCCCCACCTTTAATGATACTGTTGGACAGGATGGGATGATTTAAAAAAGGAAGGGCAGACCAATTCCATTTGGTGTGCGTGGGTGCAGTGCCAGGAGGGACCTGCTCAGGAGAGGCCTTGTTAGATGTCCATTCATTGTTTTTATTCAACACTGAGTTAAGCCTGTCACACTGAGACAAGTACCTGCAGACTTGAGACCCCAAGATGCATGAACATGCCTATCAACAAGGCTTTAGAGCATGGAACCGAATTTGAAGAATTGTGTGTATTTTTGTTTGTATGGTTGCTGTGATATCACAGTATTACTGAGATGTTTTGAGCATCAGTTAATTGGATCGTAAATGGGTATAAATTAAGAATCTCTTAGATTTAATGAATAGTGCTATATTTGATCATGTTGTTATTTGCACATGATCTTCTGTTAAAAAGTTGGTGATTTGTGAACTTACTTTAAAGATACTTTTCCAGTGCAGTTACCGAAATCATCGTTGGAGGAATGCTCAGTCTTACAGCTTCTGAGCGTAAGGGATTGTCTGTCTTCAGGAGGAGGTTTTGTGAGATCCAGCACTATTGTATAACTAGGAAAGGTGCCAGTTTGAGAACACACCTTGTGACCGTCCACAGAGTTATCTTCTGTAGAAGTGGGTGTAGTGGCTATGTCTCTACTAGCACAAACCAGATTGTAACACCTGGAACTGCGTGTGTGTTCCTGGCTGGCTGGAGAGGTGCCACATCCCCGGGGCTCTGGCTGATGCTTCTAGGCCTCTTCACCTCAGAATTATTTTGACTTTCCCCTTTGCCATGATTAAAAGCAGTAATATGGTTTGAGAGTAGTAAGCCATTAGTTAAGTTTTGTTTGAATGTTCTTCTCATTCATGGAGAGGCTTTCTCTTCATTTTGTGCCAGGTCAGCGCAGGCCAGGCCTGTGACTGGGAACAGTTTTACAGTTATTATCTTCATTGTCTGGTTTAACACAACATTAAGGAGCTAAATCTAGTGTAGGAAAAGGCAATAAAATGTTCTGAGAATACCAATTTGTAATACATGGTATCCACAGTTTTGTACAGCACAGCTGCGATAACATATTGAAACAGTTGCTGCGTGCAATAAAATGCCACAAAATGTCGAAACAGTAGCTGTGTACCTGCAAAACTGGGGTCGGTGGGATTTGGAATAAACTCTCCAATGGATAGGTGAAAGTAACAAGACTATACACTAACTTGTCAGAGAGCTTTGGTGCTTCCAGTGTTTTACCTGACATAGCATTCAAACCTTTAAATAAAGATGCTGATGATTTCTAGTCAGAGGTGGAGCATGAATTTGTCTTGTCACTAGAATATCCCGCGTTAACATTCATGGGTAAGGGTATCGTGCACAGTCAGCAGCACTGCTTCCTAGCAGGGCATGCAGACATGACAAATCTACCTATATATTAAGACATGATACCTATTGTGGGTGTCCTATTCTTAATAACTAAGAACTGACTTGTCCTTCTGAAATTGCAACTGTGCAGGCTCTCTGTGGAACGTGCTGTATGTCTGTTCTCATTAAGACATGATACCTATTGTGGGTGTCCTATTCTTAATAACTAAGAACTGACTTGTCCTTCTGAAATTGCAACTGTGCAGGCTCTCTGTGGAACGTGCTGTATGTCTGTTCTCAAAAAAAAAAAAAAAATCGAAGTCATGGATGAAGTCAACAAGGTAGGGGAAACCACCTAATAGTTACTTTAAGAAAGCGCTGAAATATAGTATAATCCTTTTTGTTAATATTCACCCTATGTAGCCTGCATAGATTGAACTTTTATGCCAGTCATTCTTTTCTTTATCTTCCCTTTCCCCACCTCAATAGCAGTTTTATAAGTAGCATTATATCTTTATTGAGAAGTAAATGATAGCTGTCAAGCATATTGAAACTCTGTGAATTTACATTTCAGAATTTTTTTTTTTTTTTGTAGAACCAATATAGTGGAATAATGATACACTTTCAGAGAAGTAAGAAAATTGATGTGTATTTATAACACATCACCTTGACTTATCATCTTGACTAATTTGCATAATTTCATGACATGTAACAAGATAGAAGGAATTTTAAGTCTGCCTCAAAGGACTGTCAGTATGATGCACATTACAGACACCTCCAGGAGCTGGAACTGCCATGATACGCAGCCTTCTAGGAATCTAGGTAGGACCATAATCACAAATAAACTTATTGCTTTCATGATGATGATGAGTTTGTGTAGGGTGATATTAGAAAAAGGACTAAGGACCTCATTCTGATATTGGTTTTAGTAGTGTAAGCTGAGAGTAAATTAATAGTAGAGGGATGCAAGCAAGGAAGCTGCTGCAAAACTGGCATTAAATTAGCACTGATGCATTAATCCTTTTAAAAAACCACAAACCCCATTGTCACTTGGAGAGTTTGAGCTCCTTTAACTTCCACAGACTCCTAAAACTTGCTTCTGAGCAGCCCATTTAGAAGGAAACGTTGAAATGTTAGCTCAGTGTGCAAGATAAATGTTTTTGGTTAATCTGACCTTTCTGAGACTAGTCTACTTTAGATAAAATGATGAATATTATAGTATGTCTTTTTTGATTAATTAAACTGACTTTAAATAGTCCAAATCTTTAGGTGATTTCAGAAGAAAAACAGGCTGTAGAGAAAGCTAAATGTGTTTCTGTTAGAAACAGATCTCTAAATCAATTTTGTAGGAGAACTGTTTTATGCGTATTCCTCAGTATATATGTGTATTTTAGGAGTTAACCCCTCCCTTCCAAATTGCCTGCATAAGAAAACAAGTTTTGGTCTTATCAAAGCTTAAGCTTTGCTAATATAATTTGTTGCATAATTCAGGAAGCAAAAATCCTGACTTAGAAGGGTGGACCCAGGGCACCCTCAAGTCACTTCTTGCAGGCACTGTGTACTTGCTGTTGAAATCAATGCCTGTAGGTTATTTGGATACTGTTAGTGCCTATTCCTGTGTGAAACACAATACTCAGTGCAGGACCTGAGGTTGTTTACAATGTGAAGGAAGTGGGGGAAGTGTGGAGTAAACACTTTTTATATACATCAAGAATACATAATGTAGAACTGAAAAAAAACCATCACAATTCTCTTATGCTTTGAATACTTGTGGCTTTCAGGCAAAGATGAAGAAATACGTCTGGATGTACTCATCTGGTATAAGAGTTTGGAAAATAAATTTATAAAATATAAATGAGGCATAGGGCAGTAATAGATCTTACCGTTGTATGATTATGCTTAGGTTTTTACTTTGTTGTTCAGGTAGCAACTGTTACCTACTTCTGGCTTAGAAATCCTGAATTTTTTTCCCCTCTAATATCTAAGTTTAATATTAAAATTAAAATCACTCTTCTACAATTTCTTTTTGTGTATTTATAAAATAAATATCCCTAAAAGTGGTTTGAAAAATTGCAAACACCTTTGGTTCAATGTAACTTTGCTTAAGTAAACTCAGTCTTCAGTCTTGAGTTAGTATTTCAGGTTCATCTGTCTATAATTTTTGTGTATCTTTGGAGCAGAGTAGGTGTTATGAGGTATTGAAATGATTTTGGCATCCAGTTCAGATGGGATATCACAGTTTATCATTCTTTCTGTCGTCCCTCCTGAGTGATACAGTTTTAATTTTGCTTTTGGCATGGAGATTGGTAGTACAGAATCACTGTGTTGCAAGAATAGAAAAAGAACTGTTATGAAATACATTCTCTTTTCCACAAAGGCAAAAATAATTCTGACTTTTACTAATGACTTAAAAAAATCTTTGCCTTAAACCTGTCCTGGAGCTGAGTGCATAGTGATGACTGTGAAGCATGTTGTGACATTTTCAGTACTAGTGTCCAGCTGGCTTATTGGATTTCTTCCTCTGGATACCTGGCTTTAGAAGGCAGATTTATGTGTGGAGGTGTATTTACAAAAGAGGTGGTAAAGCCTCTTTACCTAAATAGTGCAAAAGAGTTCAATAGTTATAAATAGAAGTCAGAATAGAAGAACACTGTATTGCTAAAATAAAATGTTATTCCTAAAGTAGAATTAATACCTTAGTCTGTGAAGTGCTTAAGGCTGGTTTGATTTGGCTTGAATCTCTTCAAGTCCTGTATGATGTGTTTTTGGAGGGGTTGGACAGGAGCAGTGCACCTGAAGCAGAGGAGGCCTGTTTGTGTAACTTGGCAGGTAAATGCCTTTTTGAAGGTATTGATTATGCTCCTGCTTCTTACACAAACACTTATCCACTCTGCTTAAGATCTGAAGAGATTATTACCTAGATAATAAACTTAGATTAAAAATGTGAGATGTTAAAATGAGCTGATGGATGATTAAGTGTATGGTTCTAAAACTTTTAAAAAGGACTTTTCAAGATTTTGTCATAGTTTTTTTTTTTCAATCATTAAACATGTTAAAATTACAATTGAACTTCTTTATGTAAAGTAGAAAAGTAATTTAATAGCTGACAAAACATTTTAAGATTCTTTCAAGTACAGAATATTGAACCTTAATGTTGACATGTTCAGCAGTTTTAATCCCTGATAAATATATGCAATAAAATCCTTGTTGGATTTCAGGATACTGGCTACAAAAAGAGAAATTTATCTGCTGCTCTTTATAGGCAAATGGAAGTTATTATGAAAATACATTTCAAACTCTTGATTTTTGTGCTGTAGCTGTAGTTGGTTTTTGTCCTTAAAGTCCTTAGGTTTATATAGCTTTGGTTTTGCCCAGCCATAAGCCATTTTTTAAGTCACGTCCTAGGAGCAAATGCTGGGGGAGGAACGGAGAGTCTTCTGCCAGGGGATTAAGATTCAGGTTCTTACTGCAGGAGTGAGATCTTGCAGCAGTTCATGCCTCCCTCTGCCCAGGCTCTTCAGTCTTCCTCAGATCATACATTTCAGGTGACTGTTTAACATCTTCATTCCCAAGGTTTCTCTGAAATTCTTGCCTTGCTTTTTAGTCTGGAGCCCAAGCAGGACAGTTGTCCTGATTCCAGCACAATTCCGTCTTGGGATGTTTCAAGTCACCTCTATCCCAGGAGTGTTTCAAAGGTAGTGATATCCTCTTTCCACCTTCTTCTCACTGGGGTCCTTGTTTTTTCAGGCTGCTTCTGAGTGTAGATGGCATTTTGCAGACTTCATCGAAAGCTTTCAGTCCGAGCGAAGGAGATTCCTGTGGCATGGTCTGGACAACCGTAACACCCCGAGAGCTGGTTACCTGCTATACTTCAAAGCTTTTCCTCTGCAGAGGGTATTCACTGAAGTTCTTAAAAAAAAACCAAAAACTGGAGTTTGTGTGTTACAAACGTATTCATGAAGTCAATGAACTTTAGTGTATTATTTCTGTGCATAGCTTATATCTAACAACAAGCTTGAGGTAATATAATGTTTAACAGAGTTCTAGACAGGAAGACGTCTGCTGTTTGTCTTTTAAGGCATACAAATTTATGTCTTTAAGGCATACAATTTTTGTAGTCTCAAGAGAGCATAAAAGTGTGGTTTATCTTTTTTGTGTGTTGTTACTTTTTATTAAGGCTTTTTATTAAGATTTCATGTCAAATTCTCTAAGGATTGCTTTCTCTAAGTGAAGCCTGGATAAAGCCTTCTTCTTGCTCTTGTGGTAGGGGATTTGGCATGGCTGTCTATTTATTAGGTCAGTCAAAAGTCAAGTAAAGAAATAAGAAATGGCCCTTATAACAGATTGAAAATTTTGAGGTTTTTTTTTTAACTTTATATAGAGCATACAAATTCTTACATTTAGAACACTGCAGTGGTTGAACTAAATGCACTGATTGAAAGTGAGGATAAATGAACAAATGTAGGTGAGTCTGTGTACACAGGTATCAGAAAAGGTGTCTTACAGGACTGCTGTTTTTCTGCATCAGGGGTGGCTTTCACCACACACCCTCAGCAGCTGCTTGAAAGGAACAGTTTATCTAAGCTCAGGAAAAGCAGAATGTCTCACTTTTCATCTTACTTGGGGAAACATAACAGGTACAGCTCTGTCTTATAGCCACTGGCCTTGCATTTGCAGGAGTCCGGGTGCATCTGGAGCCTCTGCTCTCATGCCAGACTGTTAGAGGCACCAAGCTCTTGTGCTTCTTGGCGTACATAAACTCAAAGTGGAAAATAAAAAGCAAGTGCTTCCTTCCGAGATAGAATTCTTAGGAAAAAAAATCTCTAGGTTAAAGAAACCCCCAAACACCCCCAAACTAACGTTATTTCCTGAACTTCTTACTTTTGAATAGTTTATGGCAAGAAATTACTTTCTCCTGGTTGTGTAGTACTGAGTTCTCTAACTTTATTCTGCAGTAAGGATGTAATGGGTGAAACACAGGTAAGAAGAATAGATTCATATAGGAAAGTACAGTTTGGTTGTCATAATGTTCCATTAGCAGTTTAAACAGGGCGTGTGACTAACAGACACCCTTTCTGGTTTTCTTTGAGGTATACTTCACAAATCTTTAAACATGATTGAAGCTTTCTTTGTCTTACTTCAGAACTATGTAATGAGTATGAGTACACACATTTCCCCCCCTTTAATTAGTGAGCTCTACTTCAGCAAGAGAGACAAAATATTGTAGTAGGTTGGGCACTGGACTGGAAAATGAGTCATGCACTTGCAGTTATTAAATCTTAGTCATTTAGTTTTCTCATCTGAAAAGGAATGCAGCATTTGAGAAAGTCTGAGGATGAAAACTTGTATGAAGTACTTGGTCTTGTATATTTAGTCTTTTTAGATAATGTTTTGCTATGTCTTTGTACTGCTATAGCCTAGTTTCTATTTACAGTTTTCTTTCCTTGATGAAGGGAATAAACTTATAGATTTTGCAGTAATCAGTCAGCAGGCTGCTGTTTCTTTTAAAGTCTCATCTAAGTAGACATGTCTAATCTGTATAGTCCAGTCATATTTTGTGTGTGTTCTTCCAGCTTCTGCTGTATTGCAGTTACAAGTAGAGAGGGTATTACTGGCTATGCAGTCTCCTGCACAGAGAGTTTCCTGGAGCCATGAAAATTAAAGAGGTCTGCAAATCCTGGCCAGTGCTGAAAGCTGGGGAGAAAGGAAGATCTGAATAGGCAGAAGAAATCATCCGTCTGTGTAGATAAACCTGCTTCTGGCTTCAGGCCATGCTGTGCCACAGGCAGAGTAGTTCCAATTAGATGAAGTGGTAGCTGACCTTTGGCTGCCTCCTATCAAGCTGCTTGGTCCTGGGCAGCATTGGTAAGAGTTGCATCCATTGAGCTGAGTGGGGAGAAGAGGTGAGAAGGTGCTCACTATTTACTGT
>NW_010431109.1:93690-127724 GCF_000710305.1 Buceros rhinoceros silvestris | reverse complement strand
AAGCTCGGGTCTTATTTCCTGCAATAAAAAATATTTCAACCTTCAGCTAACCACCACTCATAGCCTATAACTCAGTGGATCTTCATTTATTCTAGAAGCTAGAATTCATGTCTCCGGGACTTTAATTCATGCGATGATGTGAATGAAGGCTGATTTTCTAACATGTATTTGGCTATCTGAAGCCTTTGCTAGCAATTGGATAGACAGAGGTGATACAAATATGAAATACTCTTTTCCCACACTTAAGATTCTGATGTTGATTCCCTAGAGAAAATGTCCTGCACAGGAAATGTCTGAAGGCTGAATAAAACTCCTGCCATACCTTGCGTAGTAGAGCTGATTATTGCCCTCAAAGATACCTTTTAAAAATTTTTCTTTTCCTTTCTAAAATATGCTAAAAACAATGCACTCATATGGCCTTTAAACAGAAGGAGCAACATACATTTTCTTTACATGTATTATAACAGTCTTAGAAATTACGCTTCTGAAGTGTAAATACCCAGCAAAATAAGATTTTATTCGAAAGATAACTGGATGAACGTTTAACAATTGACAAAATGAATCTGTTTTTATGTAAAAATATTGAATTATATTTAAATCCTCCCATATTTTGTAATGATTTATTATTTAAAAGTAGATTCCTGTTTTCTGTTACGGGATTTCAGCAGTGACCAGAAATCCTGCATGATGAATTAGTATCTGTGAACCTAATCCTGCAAATACTTAATTATAGAAGTAGCTACAGAAAGGTAGTTCTTGTCTGGCTGTACTCCAAATTGCCAGCAGTGCAACTCTCAAAGTATACAATAATAAGCATTTTTTGGCCCAGAAAATACTTACATGCATCTGTTTGTACTTAAATATATAGAAATAACCTTTCAGATGCTATGAGGAAATATGTCACGTGCATAAAAGCCCGATTTATTTTGTACTGGCCTCTTATTTCCGCATCATTACTTTACACAGGCAAAGCTGCTGTGTGGAGAAGAGAGCAATAATGCAGTATTTCAACATACAGCTATAGAAAATTGAAGCTGGATCCGTTATGGTGAATCTGCTCTGCATTCTGTGAATCTGTTGTCCTCAGCAAATCTCATTAACAGTAATAATAGTAATAATAAACCCCTCAGTAATCTCATTTTGTTGCTGTGGGTGTTGGAATCCCAAGTACTAGCACTGTGAGAGATCTAGCTTATGTTGAAGGTGGAATGACTTGAACCGGGATTTTTCCTATCTGTCCTGCCCTTTCTTCAGTTAACAATATGTATTGTTACAGGCAAATTAATTTCTGTTGCAACACCAAATACATGTTAGCAGGAGCAGAACTTGTTCTGGCTGGAAACCCTTCATCGGAGTCTCAGCGTGACAAGAGCCTCAGCCTCTCTAGATCGTGTATGTTGCTATTCCACCCTGCCTTGAAATGAGTAGTTAAAGGAAAATGCAAGTTAAGGATTGAGTGGTTTTGTCAGATATGGCATATGGGACTGAGTATTTGAAATAATCACAACAGCATGTTCTGGGTTTTGAGAGAATACCTTCTAAACAAAATTACTTCCCCTCCCGTAGTTTTCCATGCGAAGGAATTTGCAAAAAGAACATTTTTATAAGCCTTTTGCACAACTTATCCTGCCCAGTTTAGTCTATGCTCTAACATTTTATCTGTCTAATAAGTTTTGTCAAATCATGTTAGTTTAATTTGGGGGAACAATTTTTTGGGGTGTATGTTTATTGCACTGCAATTGGCCTATCTCCATAAGGCTTTCCAATGCTTTGGCCCAGATCCAGCTGGCTTACAGAGGTGTATGAAACCAATGTGAGTGCGTGTTTATTTTTTCCCCCTGCCTGACTCAAAGAGTAACATCATCATCAATAATAATACAAAACAATTGAGATGAAAGTACCTGGGAATCCTCACCATGAAGTTAGTTATTTCCAGTGTCTGGTGCTAGAAACTGCAGTGCTTCTTGTAATTACTCTTTTTTCCTAAAGCTATGAAGGTCACTGTCTGAATGCTACTTGGTGGAAGGAGCTGGTAATATTGCAGAGAATGTGAGTGGAATATTTTTGTAAAACCATGAGGTAATTCCTGTCGGAAGGGATCTCAGGAGGTCTCAGTCCAGCTTACTGCTCTAAACAGGGTCAGATACAGAGAGAGAACAAGTTGCTCAAGGCTATGTCCTGTCAGGTCTTGAAAACCTCTAAGGACGGAGACTGCGGCTTCTCTGGGCAACCTGTGATGTGTTTGTGCTCATGGGAGGAATTTCCCTTACACCCAGTATGAGCCTCTCGTTTTGTCTTACGTCTGCTGTTTCTTGTCTTGGCTCTGCCTTCTTGTCAACCTCAGCATAAGTGCTGGAAGGCTGCGATTAGGTCCCCTCAAAACATCCTCTTCTCCAGGTTGCGCAAGCCCATTCCCTCATGTGGAATGTGCTTACTGCTTCCCAGCAAAGGGATGGTGGCCCTTTACTGAACTCACTCCAGCTTATTGATGACTGTCTTGTATTGGGGACCCAAAGTTGGACTCTGTCATATATGAAGTCTAATGTGTGCCAAGTAAAGTGGTATGATTATTTCCCTTGGTCTATGCTCCTGGCCCAGCATACTGTTGGCTGCCTTTGTTGCCTGTTCACACGGGTGGCTTCTGCTCATTTTGCCACCAGGTCCTTTTTGACAGATCTGCGCCTCCTCAGCCAGGCAGTCTTCGCCAGCCTGAATCACTGCAGCCTCTATTGTTTCCTTTACACATTTGTAGCATTTTGCATCTGTCCTTGTTGAATTTCATTATGGTCCTTTCAGCCCATTCCTCCAGCTTAAGTTCCTTTACATGGTAACCCTGTACTTGAACGTATCCACATCTGGTGGATACATTTGGACACCCCTGTTTGGTGTCATCTGCAAACCTGATGATAGTATGTTCTGTTGCCTTCTCCAGGTTGTTGATAAAGATGCTAAACAGGACAGATCCCATTACAGACTCCTGCAGCACTCCACTTTTTACAGACCTGCAGGTGGAGTATGACCCATTCACTGTTTCCTTTTAAGCCCCATCATCCAAACCCAGGGTTTTTTCCCAGGTGGTTGTCCACCCATGGAGACTGTAATATCCCAGCTTGGGTGCAAGGATTTTTTTGGAGGCACCTTTGAAAGCCTTGCTTAAGGAGGGATAAATTACATCTTCTGTCTCCCCTTGTCCATAAATCCAGTCATTTTGCCATGAAAGGCAATCAGGTTGATCAGCAGTGGTTTACTCTTGGAATATGTCAAGACTGTCATGTCCAACTTGCATTCCTCAATCCCCTTAGGATCTTGAACTGTACTGGTCCATGGACACTTCACCCAAGGCTGGCACTGATTATTGTGTCCCCAGTAGGCCTTTCTTGTTTGTGAAAAGCCGCTCCAGCTCTGTAGCACCCCTGGCTGGCTCAGCCAGTGTCTCCTACGTCATCTGTGATACTCTCCAGTAATCTTCTGGATTGTTTGTGTCCTGTCACATTGCGCTTCCGGTAGAAGTGAAGGAGATTAAAATCTGCCATAAGAACAGGGGCCTGTGATCTGGGGACTCACCTTGTGGGTACTCAAGGAACAAGGACAGTTTGTCACCCTGATACTTGGTTGCTATTGTTGGTATCTATGGCAGTCAGAGATTTCAGTTATTCAGCTAAGCACTTATATTGTCCCTATATAAATAGCAGGAGGAGGAAGAAATGTCTGTTTACACATAGCACATGTGCACAACCTCTCTGTCAAACTTGTACATTCCGTGGAATACGAGTCTCTTGGCAGTGTAGATCAAGTTTTGGAATACTATAAAAAAGAGAAGCTGTTGTGTCTCTGGTTACTCTGCTGCTATCTGTGATATTTTCAAAGAGCTGTATGCACTTCTGTAAAGGAAATACAGTCTGACTAGAGCAGGTCCTTGAGAATCTGGGAAATATTTATTCAGGCAAACCCCAGGCAGTGCTTTCTTTGCAGAGCTTCATTCTGTTTGCCTGAGAGCTGTGGCAGGGGAAAGGTCTAGCAGAACCCTGTAGTTCCCATGCCATCCCGCTTTGTCTGGCCTGAGAGAAGGCCTTCTGGGGCTGCTTCTAAAGCGAAATTGTTATTAATTTCAAGTAATTATTAATTTCTAATAATACTAAGTAAACAATCCCATCACCACTAAAGGAATTTAGTTCTGAGGTTGAAAACCTGCGTCTACAGAGCAAATCAGCTGTGATGGTTTTTTGTTTGTTTGCTTGTTTGTTTGTTTTCCATATCCCAGTTGTTTTTGCTTTCCTCAGCTCATTTAGATCTCTCAGAGGTTTTGGTGTATCAAAATTAAACTGCAAACCACAGTCCAAGTGTGCTGCAGAGACATATAAATGAAAGCTTTGAAAAACCTCCGCACTGTTTCAAGCTGTCATCTGCTCCACTTGAGTGAATTATTAAAGTAGGTCCTACCTCTGTTACTAAATAAACTAATATGAAAGCTGGCAAAGGCAACTCAAAACTCTTCAGGATAGCTAACTACAGGTGGGCTGCTGTCGTTGAGAGTTCAAGCTAGGTAGAAAGGATGGTCTGTCTTGCTGTCATAACTGATTTCGCTCACCTAGAAAAGGGGGCAATTCATATTCGTCTTGCTATCCTTCTGTCTCTGAGTTTTGGAACCTTTTGTTCTTTCTTTTCCTGTGAATTTTTGGCTGTCAACTATGTTTATGCCAGTTACCTTTCTTAAAGTTGTTTTACAGCTTTGAGGTTTGTTTGGATTCTCAGTGGTTTCTGGATGCCCTCGTAGCAGCCTAGAAACTAAGACCCAGAACCACAGAACACTTTAGGTTGGAAGGGACCCCCGAAGCTTATTGGGTCCAGCTTTTTGATCAAAGCAAGGACAGCTTCATAATACTGCAGCATGTCTGAATGGAATGGAACCGGATCAAATGGAATTTGCTAGACCTATAGTTTATAGGATATAGGATGCCTATGTGCTTTTACCTTTGGGTTCCTGAGAAGAGCTTTCCCCGTTGCACAGAAACCTTGCTGAATGTGCCATCTACTTCAAAGGAGGTTTAAAGCAACTTCCATTAAACTGACTAGCTAACTAACCACTTTCCTTCTTGTGGCCTTAGGCTGCTCAAACAGGCTGGAGCTCTACAGGCTCAGAATCTCGACAACTGGAGAAGAAACTCATCTTCTAGAGCTATGCTAGCTATGGACTTACAAGAGATAAAAACAAACCATAAAGTTTGGCCAAGATAAAGAAGACATATTGGAGCTGCACTTGACCTAATCAATGATAATGGAGTAGAAATAGCACAAAATATCTTGATGACTCAGAATATCCACAGTCCGGGAACCTCTTTTTAGGGAGAAAGCCAAAATTTTCTGCTGTTGCTCCTCTTGGAATTATAGGCTGTTTTTTTCTATTTGCAGTTGTTCTGAGTCATGTAATTCTTTGACTGCACAATTCAAAATAATTTAATCATATTATTCTTGCTTATGTTAACATGTCAGTGGAAATACAAGTACACTATAAAAAATGAATGTGAGGGGTTTCTTTTCTGTATTCTGTTATAGAGAAAAACAGAACATGTGCAGTACCCCGTACTCATGTTGGAATAGTTTCCACACCAGTCTCTTACATCTGAATTAAAGTAATGGTGCTTGCAGACTGTGTGCAAGTAGTAAACACTCTGAGCTTTATGGCCTGTATTTTCATTAGCAAATAGATTTTATCTGTAGATCAAATGCTCACAGTGTATAGTGTCAAAGATTTTTTTTTAGGAGAGTCTGAGATTTGGAGCTATATAAAAATTTATTTTAAATGTTTTTGGGGAGATGGATTTTTTTACATTTTTTTTAGGTTTTTTGATCTGGAATTTTTGTTATTTGATTGGAGGTTTTTGTTTTTTTGGTAGAGAGTGGAAAGTTTGGGTTATTTTTATGCCTTTTTTTTTTTTACTTTTGGACTAACTGTATTCTCATCCTATGAACTGAATGCCTGCTTACAGCACAGGCATATTATGTGAACTAGAACATGTCTTCTAATTACTTTTTATTCAAAAAGTATTCACTTCATGTGCTCTGAGATTGTCACCACTCACTATATTTGTCTCATATTGCGGAACAATCAGGAAAAAATTGATTCAAAAGCCTGTATCCCATTCAAACAAAACTCCTAATGTGCATGTACCTAATATATATCATTAAGAAATAAGGGATTCAAAACCTTTAACTCCCTGGGCTTAAGCACTTCTGTAGGTCCCGACAGCTTTTAGTGTAGAAAAAATGTTTCATAGGGTGTTTTAAATGTATAGAGATGTATGCTATTGTTTAAATCCATGCAAGAGAAGACAGTAGCCTTTCTGAGAATTTTACTTGTTTATCAGACCCGATATATAAAGTTGCTGTGGCTCAAAGTTAGTGCTGATTTACTGTTTTGGTTTTTTTTTTCCACCTGAACAACCATCCTTCCCATAACAAAGAGGTGAGAGCATTTCACCTATAAATAAGTAAGGTCAGTGAGATTAGACACGTACCAAAATGCAGGCAGCACTTTCCGGAGAGTGTCCTGTTGTTTCCACCTCAGACTCTCGTCTGCTCTGGTTCAGTGAATTATTAAAGCTAACAAAGGCAACTTAAAACACTACTGGCTAGCTACCTGCAGATAGTTTGCTGTAGTTGAGAGAAATACTTTATTTATTGGATGTAATAGTGAAAGTGAAAAAATTGATACATAGACCTGCCTATATACAACAAGCTTTGGTGTCTTTCTACTTGTACATGGAAATAGCTTAGGGAAAAACTTCTTAGTTGGGAGCAGTGCTTCCTCTGTGTGTGTGGATAAAAAGATATGGTCTAGTTTTTTAGTACCGATCAAAAAGTTTTGCACTGTGAGTCAGACTGATGAAAATATTTCTGCTGCGCTTGCTTTACCTCATGTTCTAAAAATTAAGTGGGCTCCTTCATCTTCTTCATGGCTTGGCTTCGCGGACAAAGATTTGGGAACGGCTTTCCCCCCGCTTACTGCAAGCGCGCTGATGGCTGAAAAGGCCAATATGGGATAGGCAAGTCCGGCTGCAAAGAGCACACCGGAAGGTCTCCTCGGGTGGTACAGTCGAGGCACGGTTCTTTCTGCGTTGTCTTTTCTCCTCGAGACTGATTCTACGTGTGCTCTCAAAGGAGGCAGCAGCGTTATGTATGGTGTGTCTCCAAATCTCCCGACTGGAGGCCAGGGTGGACCACTGATAGTGGTCAATATGGCCAAGGCTGAGGTATTGTTTCAGGGAGTCCTTCTATCTCCTCTTTGGGGCTCTTCTCTTACGGCAGCCGGTGGCGAGTTCACCGTAGAACACAATCTTAGGGAGGCGGTGATCCGCCATCCTGGAGAGGTGCCCTGCCCAGCGCAGCTGCGTTTTCAGCAACATGGCCTCAATACTGGTGACCTCTGCCTGTTCAGGGACAGCGACATTGAATCCTGAGGATCCAGAACTGGTTTTAGAGGTTGGTGGTGCCAGCAATCCCTCCTGTATTTCTTCTCAGCTTCAAGAAAAGCAGAGCTGGCTGTTCTCTTTCCTTCCTCACAAAAGCTTTTCCAGGCTGTGTGTATTTTCACCTTCCTTTCCTTGGTTCTTATCTAATCAATTTGGATGGATAGTCTTCAGGTCAGTATGTTTTTGTGTGTTTACTCCAACCATATTTGGGAGGAAATAAAGTAGAGGTACATACAGTAACAAAGTCTAATGCTGAAAATCCTTCAGCTGTTACTGCTGTTGGATGGCTGCTGCTATCTTCCTGTGCAGTGAGTTAACAAAGGAATATTTTATATGAGACATTAAAAAGGATAATACAGCTGACTGCCTTTACGCTGTTAAGCTAGTAGTATCTTGTAACAAGGTCTCTCTCGCTATTGCTTAGCACTATTAAGATGCAAACAGTTGCATTTGAACTGAAGTTCAGATGGGGGTGATTCTCCCAGCCTCTCCCACCCATTGTTGAGTTGCTGCCAGGGTGCGGGTCTGTCTGCAGCTCCTCGTGCTGGCAGGCACATACATTATTTAAATTCCCAAACTCCACTGGCTTTGAGAAAAGTTTGCAGCTCCTCCCATTTATACATTTTTCTGCATATTCATTCAATGCACAAAGCCCATAAAACAAATTAATAAAGGGATCATTAGAGCTTGTTTTGGCACAATGTGGAAATGAAGAACATTTTAGGAAAAGCTTTTTAGGAAAAGCTTTTTTCTGATAGTCTGCGAGACCATCTGCAATACAGCCCCTACATGAAGTCTCCTAGAAAGCATTGGAAAGAACATGTGATAGCATTTGTATTCATTAATATCAGTGATGTATCCCATGATTTTTAGTTATGTTCACTGATCTGTGTATAACTAGGAGAAAACTCCTTCCAGAGTTAAAAAGTCCTGTATAGGAGTATCCCCTGGAAAATTGTTTTTGGGTAGTTATGTAACTCTTTCTGATGGCTAGACACTAATCCTTGACAAAATTTAAAAAGTTCATTTGCAGGATATAGAGCAGGTCTGGATAGGGGTTTTGAGGTAGATTTCAAAAATAAGGCAGAATACAAATCGTTTACTTCAGCATTCCTAATGTGTTGCAGCCTGAAAGGTTTCCAGAAAGTTTTTTTATTGCAAGAGTCATTATGTTTTTGCTTGTATTTCTACAAGAGAAAGTTGATGAAGTGCATGCAAGAATCACCTCATTCAAGGAGTTTGCATGCTTCAGGTTTTGTAAATATGTTCTACTTGGAAAGTGTCCTGACAGATTACCCATTTCCCCTCCCCAGCTTCAGCAGTGGACTGTGTGAACTTGCTATCTGCTCTCCCTCAGCGAGAAGACTAGCAATGCTTTTAATTTCAGTCATGGTACCGCATTAACCAGGGCTATATATTAGTTTATGTTTCACTTTTTACAAAGCTTGTTACAAATGAGTGACCAGACTGAAACAGTTTTTAGTGCTTATATGTTTTCAAAGGGCTGCTTGCATAGGCTGTTCAGCAGAAACAAGCTACACAGACCAAACTTATTTAACAGGACATACTTTTGAATTCTATTTTGGTTTTATGATGTGAACAGTTGCTCCTGAAGGCTGTCTCAGGGAGAGATGGGCGGTGATTTTGTGGAGGGCTGCAACAGAGCCTCTGCTGTTGCAGCTGTGGCAGTAGGGCCCTCTCATGGAGATGGGATGTATGCCTGCAGGAGGAAGTTTCTTGTCAGCATAGATTTGCTGCTGTCTTAGGCAAAATGAACTGGTATTCCAAAAGCATTCTTCTGCTGGCACATATGTCAGGGCTGTTCCTCACATAACTACTTGGCTAGAGTTTGTGGCTTTCTCCACAAGATCCAGCCTGACACAACTGTCTCTGTTGGCTTAATGTGGACTGGTCCTATGTTGGACAAGAATGCATGAAGGTCCTCCAGGTCTTGGTATCTCAAGATACCTGCAGAGCTCAAGCTGAAATGATGTGAGAAAGAGGGTTCTCTCTCTCACCTGCATTGCTGAAACTTCTTACTGTCTGTAGTGTTAAAAAAAATGGAAAAAAACCCCTCTTTTCTTTATTCTGAATTACTTTTCAGGGATGAAAATGATCCCTTCTGGAGTTCATCTCTTTAGCGTACCTTAGAAATATATTAATCAATATTATCTGTAAATATATTAACAGATACTGAAGGGAATTATTGTTGAATTGTAAAAAATCCAGTTGTTTAACAACAGAATATTTGTGCTTTTGATGATCCTCTTCGAATCAGTGTAATTTAATGTTACTGCAATGTCCAGAGGCTTTTTTTTGTGATTCTTTTTTTAATAATAACTGTCCAAGCTTGGGACTCCCCAGTACATGATGTGGACATGCTGGAGCTAGTCCTCTGGAGGGCCACCAACATGATCTGAGGGCTGGAGCATGGGGTGTATGAGGAGGGCCTGAGAAAACTGGGTTAATTCAGATCAGAGAAGGCCTGGGGGACCTTACTGCTGAAATACACATAGCTGGTGATGATGTAGAGAAAATACAGGCTAATAATGACAGGGTCAGAGGCCAGGAAGGCAAATTGGAATATGGGAAATTCAAAATATGAGGGGGGGAAAAAAACTACCTTGAGGATGGTCAAGTGCAGTGGGAGGCTACCTGGAGAGGAGTCTCTATCTTCGGAGTGACTCAGTACTCACCCGGAGATGACCCTGAGCAGCCTGGCCGAGCTGGACACACTCTGAGTAGGGGCCAGGCCAGGGAACCGCCCAAAGTCCTTTCTAACCTGCACCATTCTTTTATTTGTGGTTTTCATGAACTATATGCATGTAATAATGGTTTGGATTTCATGGGTAACTAGATTATAAAATTTTGTTCTCCTAAAATAACGTTAGGTTAACTGTTTTCCTGCTTTTTTTAAAAAAAACTTTGCTCAAATTGCTTCATAGTAGTGACATCTGACTTCTAGGGAGCTGTGAAAACTGATTTAAATGAGTAAGGATGGTTCAGATGGTTAGGTATGCACTTGTTAGTTTTATGAGTGAGAACATAGGATTGTACATTATCTGGTTAAAATCAACCTCTCCTTTTCCACTTTCATACAGTCAAAGTGCCATATATGTGCAGGGTGAGATACTGCAAAAGGAAATTAATGCAGAAATCCCGTTTCCCCCCATCGGTTGCCCTGTCTTTCATCTTCTGACCCACTAGTGTCTTTCTGTCTTTTTACAAGTGTTATTGAAGGACTAGTTTAAAGTGCTGCCATCCAGGGTCTTCTGTTTCTTGTGGACATTTTATCAACTTGAGGACAAAAAGTTTTTCTAAATCAAACACTTAAGAAGTGAAGCTTATAATGAATTTACTGTGGATATAAGCTGCTAGGAAAATATTTAATGATGTGAGAGTTAATTACAACCACAAAGTTGTAACTAAACCATCTTTTGGAGTGCTCTTGTCACAGGGGGAAACAAGAGGGGTTGTTTTTTTTTTCTTTCAGCTGATATATATGCCTGTAAGAACAAGCGTATCTAGGGTGTGTGAACTGTGGCCCCTTAAAACTCTCTAATGTTGGCATGTGGGCTTTTTGGCATGCACTTTTGAAGAAAGCTCAGGATTTATCTTAGTGGCTTCCTTTCTTTAAGAGGAAGAAAAAAAGAAGGTAAAAACAACCTATAGAAACCAGTCTAGACCTATTTATCTCCAGAGGTATTTACCTATCAAACAGTGCTCACCTAGGCAGGTATTATAATTTCCTGGTCTGCCATTTCAGAGCCTAACATGTGGTTGGGTTTGTGGGGTGGTGAGGGGGGAGAATGGGGCTTTTATAATCATGTGATTTCTGTTACTTGTGTTCTGTTTTATCCAAGCTATCTGCAGTATTATTTATGGAATTTATCAATCCATTTCTTTATTTAAAAAAACCCACATAAAGTCAGACCATATATCTAAAATCAGTACAAATGCTTGGGAAGCTTATGGAAAGCAAAGAACAGAAACACACATTATTTTTTTAAACTGAATAAACAGTGGTGATTTTTATAGTACTGTTGTGCATTTCTCTAAAGAGAAGCTTGTGAAAAGATACTTAATTGTCTAGATAAAAATTTTGCTTTGATGGGTTAGAAAGTATGCTGAAATCTTTGGGATTTTGTTGGTGGACTTCTGCCAATGCTGTGTATTTTCATGAAACGTTCATCTGAAACAAACAAACAAAAATGTTTTATTTGTAGAAGACTGAATTTCCTGTGACGTAGAATTCCTTTTAGAAAGAGGTGAGTTGACTGGTCTTGGGGTTTGAATAGGCAGATTTCCTTAACAATGGAACTGACAGCAAAGAATGAAAAGGCATTCAAATTTGACACAGTTGTGAGTATGAGATCCAGTGGAAAAGAAAATGGAAGGAAGAAGGGCAGAGCTATCTGAGCCCAGCCACGAGATTTTCCTGACCTACTTTTGGGCAACAGGTCTTAAACGTGGCTGTTGCTGACAATTCGATAATGGCAGACATTAGATATTATGGTATCATAGGTAATAACTCAAACAAAAGCCTCAAGACTTAATTCTTTTGCTTTAAAATTGCGTTTTCCTTTTGTTGTTTGTATTAGAAGATATTTCTTCTTTGGCAAATTGTGTCTATGGAGGAAGTTACCTTGTTTGTCAACAATAAGTCTGTATGTGTAACAGGGTAACTGTGAATTCTGTGCACACAAATCCAGAATTTTCTAATTATCTGTGTTTATTGGAGTTGCATATGTACCTTTCACAACTTGTGTCTCTACTTCAGAATAGAAAAGGTTAGAAATCTCTAAATGCTGCTCAGCTCATTCTCCCACGTGTATGAGAAATTAGAGTATCTAGTAGGGTTTTGTTTTATTCTTTTCTATGGTACTACTAATAATAGACTTTTTAAAGCCCTTAAACAAAACCATTCATTTTGCAGAGGACTAGGAAATAGTTCTGGTTCAACACAGTAGTTTAAAGATTCCAGCTTTAAAAACATGGCAAGCTGGGAGATACTGTCCTGGTAGGTGACATGTTTTGGGTACCTGCTTTGTTTGAGGGACCCTTGTATTCCTCTCTAAGTGTGTGATTTATAATTCTCTCTGAAAGCCACCTGGGATTCATTTTTGTGAACTTTAGTAGGTTAGTGCAAGACGTAAGAATTGTTTCCACATTACGTTTTCAGAACGTAGTTGCTTTCCCCATGTCAGTTAATCAGGGATGTTGCTCTTGGGCCTGGAGTCAGTAGATGTGCTTCATGCTGCCCAGTGGAGGTGGGGTGTGGGGTGTGGGGAAGGGGGTGGCTGTCATTAAATTGTTGTTTCAGTTCCTTATGATGGAGAGTCAGCCTGGAAGGGTGCACATAGGTGTAAAATGGGAGTTGTTCATGAATACTTGTTCTAACAAGATATGTGACAATGTTTGCAGATGGTGATACCGGTAAACTTAGAGCTTAGATCATGATTACTAGGTGGAAACAAGTAATTTGGCCATGGCCATTAATTCCAGTACTAGTGAATGTCCTGTATCACTGTACGTGCTTATTCAGCAGGTTATAGTTTTTCAGCGCTGCTGGAGAGCCCCGCTCACTCTGCAGTGCAGTGCCCATTCCCGGTGCCGCTGAGGCTACCCACCCCTGCCTGGAGAAGGAGAATTTACCTTTTGCAGAGTGTTTTAAGCTTTTCATCTAGGCATAATTAGGAGCAAAGTAAGGTGTTTTTTGTGTGTGAAGCAGGTTGCAACAGCTCAAAGCTCTCCTGGCACAATTGCTCGCAGCGCCTATTTTTTCATTCTCGTATTCTTCTGAGCTTGATTTCTTCAGCCTTCACATTTGTATTCATGTCTGTTCCCTGATCTTAGTGTTTGCATGCACAGATTGGACTTGCTGGATGTTGTCCATGACTTCTACCTTTGAGTTCTCTCAGTTATCCGTAGAAAATAAATCCTGTTACTGTTTCACTTGCTCAGCTGGGTTTGTCATTCCCCATCTGCCTGGGCCTTTTGCTTAACTTTTCCATTTCCATTGCTTTCAGTCACATCTTTTCAGTTCTGCTGTTCGTTCTCTGATTTCCGTTGTGCTCTTTCATCAGCTCCCAGCAACTCCTTATTGTACCTTTCCTGTCTTTACTTTTTTCCTAGAAAAATCAGCTACTTCTTTTGGCTGCTCTGAGAGGCAGATAGACATAACTAAATAGGGCCCGTGTCCACAGGAAGGCTAGTGACTTTGCAGTATTAAAGCTTGCTTCCCATGAGCAGTGAGAAGTGGTTTTTTTACTATAAGGAAACCAGTTTTTCTCATGAATCTTGTAGATTGAACTTTAGGATCCATTTATGTAAATCACATTTCCTACTAGAAAAATAAACTGTCGTTGGAAAATTTTGCATATTATAGCTTAGACATATGGTCTTATTTTTGAGTGCCAGTACTGATGAAAGAAATCTGTTCCTTTCAAGGATTGCTTTGCTATGCTGAGAGACTTAAAACCGACGCTTCTGTACAACACCAGAAAATACTTTAAAGACCAAACCTTTTGGAGAAGAAGAGCCAGACTAGTCCCCCTAAAAACCAGCCAGGAGGTTGGTTGGAGGTGAGGAGGATTGGCACTCCCACTTCATGAAGCAAGAAGTGTTATATTTGGCAAAACAGTCAGGACCAGTGGTGAAATAACAAAAGATTTTTAGATTACCATCAAGCTCCAGGTACCTAGTCACCAGGAGTGGCTGTTAGGGTCTGAAGGCTCCTATGCCTTGATGTGAAATGGTCTGAATGCTGTCTGGCAGTATAGGTAGTCAAGGTACAGACAACCACTGTGAATGTGGTCCACTTTTCCATTTAAAAGTTTCTACCATAAGCTGTCTAAAACCCCAAAAAGTCAGTTCAGGTGACTGAAGCTAAAGAGTGGGGTTTTGTGCTCTTTGAAACACTTTTAGTTCAATTTGTTTTGCTGTTTGAATTGAGAAAGTAAGTATGTGTATTTTGGTGTTTAATTTTCTGAGCCTTTTTACTGTGATCCTTTTATCTTTTAGAGAAAAAGCTTGACACTCAGAAAAGGAAAATTTTGCCTTGATGTCAAAATGTACCTATGTTGGATTTTTTTTGTTTGTTTCTGTTTTTTTTTTTTCCGTATCTTGCTGTTT
The DNA here is from genome assembly GCF_000710305.1 of Buceros rhinoceros silvestris. NCBI lineage: Eukaryota > Metazoa > Chordata > Aves > Bucerotiformes > Bucerotidae > Buceros > Buceros rhinoceros. The sequence continues at coordinate 113,121 of NW_010431109.1, read as the reverse complement.
TTTGCCCTTGAAGGCAGTGCAGATCCTTAATGTACTCACATGGGAGTTCCTATAATAGTGTACGATAAATATATTTGAAGATTATCTACTGCCAGACTGGAAATAAGTTATGTATTGAAATAGTAAAACTAATTGAACAAAATACCTGGTAATGGCTTTAGCTACATCGTGTGTGCTGAATGAACTAGAAGTACAGTGTACTTCTCTGCTATGCTTTCCTTTTCTTCATCAGCTGGTCTTCTAACCACTGGGTATCTCGTGAACATTAAACATTGTTTAATAAGACCGGCAAAGAAGGGGCTGCACTTTTCGTGCTAAACAACCAAACCCCAAAAGGTTTTGCATAAGAATGTCTAGAACAGTACTGTGCTCTAAAGGAAGTTTTCTTTTGGGTGTTCAGGGAGTATAAGGCTAGAAGTGATGCTTGCTCAAGTCCTGTGGATCAGCAGCACCATGGATTTCAGCTAGGACTTCGGTGGAGGGGATTGCTTTTTTTGTACAGCCCTCATTATTTGTGGAGTTTTTTTGCATGTTTCCATCATCTGTAATGAGATTATGCCATTTGAACTTTAGGAACTAATAAAATAAGTTTAGTGTGCTGATTTTAATGTGGAAGTTAATTAAAAAAATGGAACACAAATGTCTTTCTTAGTTGGTTTTGTTACTGTATCTTTTTGCTCAATTTTTCTTGAAAGGGGCTTAATTTTGGTGCTACTAGTCTTTTGTTGAAGTCTTTCAAGAAGTGGGCAGGCTTTTTTGTACTTAACTGGTTATGAAACTGATGAAAATTGATGATCCTTCATCTTTCTTAGCCTGAGCAATTCTCCCACTTGCGTAAAATACGCTGCAAATAGGTGTCTTAAACTTAAGGATGCTTTGTTAGACTTAAAAAAAAACCAACCCTGTTAGAAGTATTTCCTTTGATCTGTCACAGTCTTATACTTTGCCTTCATTGCATAAATAGTGGGGGTGTGTTTGGAAATGCCTTAGCTATTAGTTTACCTCAAAACTACTGCCTGTTCTGTGTTACCGATTGCCCTGTATTGTGTTGTACAGACGGGATGTCTTTAGCTCTGCTAGCTCAGTGTGTCCAGAACAAGTTTTCATCATGGGCCGTGGTTAATCCCCACTTCATATTAATCAGGTTTAAACAAGGTATTTGTTTGCCTTTTGTACAAATGATGTATTTGGCACCAGTTTCCTTTAGGAAAAGCAGCAGTTATGTAGCTCGAAACAGCCTCTAATGGGGCTGCATAATTAGGAAATAGAAATGGAGGGACAACATTTCCTTCAGGTTCAATCAGATGTGCTTGTGTTTAATTTTTAATGCCAGAATAAGTTTTTCAATGTCAGCATAGGAAACTGTTTTCATAAGATAATTTTATTTTGTGATTTTTTTTTTTTTCCCCTGTTTTGCTTTTGTTTTCATTTTCATGTTTTAGACTTGAGTTTCTGTGAGTGGCACAGATGGATAAAACAGTGAGTAAATCCTTGGTTTGCTTAGAAAATGGTAGGAACTTACTGGAAGGACATTCTTTGCATTTTTTCACTTTCACGAATTTTCTTTCAGGTGGAACTCTTATGTGCCTGATAGCAAGTTCAGATGGTTTTATACTGGCTGGTTTCCTTAACTACCATTCGTCTTTTATTTCCATTATATTAACTTTTCTTTAATCTAGTATTTACTTTGATAAATCTAGCTCTTTGGAAAGCAGTCGAATAAAAAGAAAAGTGATAGACCCCATTTTATCACAGCTTTTTCCATGATTTATTTCCATCTGATCTGTTTTATACAGATTCTAAGTAGATACGATTGATTTACAGGTTGTATCTTGGCAAAAGCAGAGCTATAAGAATTCATCTGGTACAGCAGTTTACAAATGGCAGAACATTTCCATTTTAGAAATCTTCCCTTGATAAACTTTTTCCATACTCTGGAAGGCTGTTGCATGACTTTACTTTCTCTCTATAACTGCTTAAGTGACAGCTTTAGGTAGCAAAATCAGAGCTTGAGGTAAGATTATGGGCCCGTATCTTATTTTTACTGTTGAGTTTCTTCTAAGAGTTTTCCTTCTTAGTCAATCTGGTCGTTGATTTTTTTTTTTTCCTTTTTCTTCCTTCTTAAACTGAAGGGATAGAACCAAATAAAATTATAGCAAAGTTCAGATAAGCTTAACATTTTCAGGAAGTTGTGTAACGGTATGGCAAAGTTATGTGTGCTCTTCTATCCCTTGGCTGCTATTTCAGGTGATAATCTTTGCCTGTGGTTCTATTAATGAGTGTTGCTACTGATGGCTACTCTGAGTGTTTAAGAATTAAAAATTGAAAAAAATACCTTGTCATGAAACAGGTGCTTCATTGCTATATACTGAGCCAGAAAACTATTGATTACATATACAGTTTTTCACTATGTATTTGGTTTGCGTGGCAAGGTTTTGGTGGCAGAGGGGCTGCAGAGGTGGCTTCTGTGAGAAGCTGCTAGAAGCCTTCCTTGTCTGATAAAGCCAATGCCAGCCAGCTCCAAGACTGACCTGCCACTGGCCAAGGCTGAGCAGATCAGAGACAGTAGTAGTGCCTCTGTGAAGACATATTTAAGAAGGGGAAAAAATCCTGCGCAACTGCAACAGCAGCCAAAGAGAGGAATGAGAATGTGCGAGAGAAACAACTCTGCAGGCACCAAAACAACTGAAGAAAAAGGAGCGGGAAGAGGTGGTCCAGGTGCCAGAGCAGATATTCCCCTGCAGCCCGTGGTGAAGACCATGGTGAGGCAGGCTGTCCCCCTGCAGCCCATGAAGGTTAATGGTGGAGCAGATATTCACCTGCAGCCCATGGATGACCCCATGGTGAAGTAGTTGGATACCCAAAGGAGGCTGTGAGCCTGTGGGAAGCCTGTGGTGGAACAGGCTCCTGGTAGGACCCTTGGACCTGTGGAAAGAGGAGCCTGTGCTGGAGCAGGTTTGTTGGAAGGACTTGTGACCTCCTGGGGGACCCATGCTGGAGCAGTTTGTTCCTGAATAACTGCACCCTGTGGAAGAGACCTACACTGGAGCAATTTGTGAAGAACTGTAGCCCGTGGGAAGGACTCCTGTTGGAGAAGTTCATGGAGGACTGTCTTCCTTGGGTGGGACCTCACGCTGAAGTGGGGGAAGAGTGTGAGGAGTCCTCCCCCTGAGGAGGAAGGAAGGAGTGATGGAGACAATGTGTGGTGAACTGACTGCAACTCCCATTCCCTGTCCCCTGTGCTGCTGGAGGGGAGGAGGTAGTGAAATCAGGAACAAAGTTGAGACAAGGAAGAAGAGAGAGGTGGGAGGAAGGTGTTTTAAGTTGTAGTTTTTATTTTCTCATTACCTTATTCTGATTTGATTGGTAATACGTGAAATTATTTTCCCTGTGCTGAGTCTGTTTTGCCTGTGCTGTTAATTGCTGAATCATCTTCCTGTCTTTATCACGACCCATGAGACTTCGTTGTATTTTCTCTCCCCGTTCAGCTGAGAAGGGGATTGATAGAGAGGCTTTGGTGGGCCAGGATCAATCCACCACACACGAAGTTTTGGTATTACCAACAGTGAAGCATGCAACTGCCATAAGAAATGAAATAGAGCGGTTTTCTGTTATATTTATTTTGGCTGTATGTATATCATGATAATACTTCTTGCTTTGAAACAGGATTGTTTCATTAGGGAACCCTTTGATTTATGCATGGTCAGAATGCTGCGAGGCCCTTGATGATGCATCTTTTCAGCGGTGTTAGGGATGGGTCCATGATCCAAAGATTTTTTTTTTATTATTATTATTATTTGAGTTCTTGACTGCAAAAGCCAACTGTTTTTATAGTTACACTATATTCAACTTTGGTGAATAGGAAGAGTGGTAGGATAGGCCCCAAAATTTCATAAAGGTCTCGCAGATTCAATAATTAGCACAGGTTTATAGTGAAGTTTAGGGTGTTTTTTTGTTGGTTGGTTTTTGCCTTTTTTTTTTTTTGCATTAAACATGTTAAAACCATTCACAATTAATATGCACATAGATTTCTTTTTTACATTCTTGAATAGCCATTTGATGTAGTCTGGAAAATAAGGGTTGAGGCCATGGAACTAAATGGCAATTTAGGTAATGTAAGTCTGTCTAACACAGTTTATTAGATACTTAAGTATAATGACTTACTAATATAATATTTCACCATATTTTTTATTAATTCTATACTAAGCCAATTAAGTTGTCTAACATTTCTACTTATTTGTTGAAGAAAGCAGTGCAATTTATTGTTTGCAGTTATTGGTTATGTGATACTATATAATAAGAGAGAAATTAATGGCTGCACAAGGCTGATCCATAAAGAGCTGGTTAGATTGTAGGCCCGTGGTTTGTTCTGCAGGTTGCAAGGACTTAGGATGTCAGGGACATCTGTGTTAGTAGAGTGGTTCATTACTACAGCTGCATACTATATAATTAATTTTGTACATTCTTTCCAGGGTTATTCAGTGTATTGTCATATGCCTGACTCTCATTTCTGCGTGTCTTAACAGCAAGTTTTGCTTCTCTCTTCATGGATGCAATGCAAAACTGTTTGCAGCTGGGGAGACCTGAGAAGGAGGGAGGGAAAAGTGGCTTTTCAGAGTGGCATAACCAATAAATTCTGTGGACACAGGATGGGGAAGGAAAAGATTGGTGAACAGAGTTTCAAGGAAGCGTCAGCAACTCTGCATATGTGCTTTTATAATTTTTTGGTGTAGAAACTGCAGTGTTCTTGATAGTCCTGTACAGTTACCAATACTGATAAATGCACATTGTCAGAAAGGGAAGTACATCATCTGTCTATGGATGGTTTTTTTAGAGATGACGATAATTTGGTTACTTAAGAGCTATTTTCTGTTGTTCCTAGTTTGCTAGGCTGCACTGCTTGCTTACAATGTATTTGCATTTTTAGGGTAAGCCATGTTGTGCTGATGCTTGTACCAGAAACCAGTTGTACATTGTTTTTGGGTTTGGTATTTGATGTTAGCTTTCCTCATGCATGTCACCGGTGTCAGCCATTTCTGCTAGTGAGTTGCATAGCCTGGATGTGTCCAGTAGATGGTTCACATGAGGGAAGTTCCAGGAAGAAAACGTCTGTGTTGCATCCAGTTCAGTCCAATTCAGTACTGGTATTAGTAAAATAAGTCATCTGGGTTATATAGAAAACAGATCTTACTTTAAGCAGCTGAGTACCGGTTTGATGAGACTTTTATAGAAATTTTGGATATATTTGGATAACAACAGTAAAACATGTGTTGGCACAATTTTTATTGCAAGAATAAATCAGTTTAAAGAAAATCTGACAAATTTATTTTGCTATAAGTAGGAAATTGGGGTTGGATATGTCGGGCAGGTTCTTAGTTGAGTCTTGGATCTATTGTTGACTGGAAATAATGTACAGATCAAGACATTTGAACTTTGGCGTATGAATAGGAACTTAGATGCTTAGTTACAGTGTATCTTATAAAGCCATTTTAGATGCTCTAAGGTGTCTAAGAAATCTTCACAGAGCTGACACACATGAACCAGGTCCTTTTTTTCTGGAGTGGTGGCTGGAGGCCAGACGGGATACCCTTGTGGCATCTCAAATGTATTGAGATGCACTGTCCTCTCAATAGTAATTTAGATGCCTGTACTTCAAAGTGAGCTAAATCAGAGTAGTCAGGCTCAGCTGGGGGTTTTTTGCCTCAGTTTCCTTTGACTATAATGGGTGAGAGCTTAGATACCTTAATCTTCTGTAGACACTTCAATTTAGATTTCTGAATCTGGGAGCTGAATCTTACTCTTAACTCTGGTAACATCAGTTATGTGTAATGAAACTGTTTGAAATCTTGAGTTGTTCTTGCAACATCTGAAAACCTGCATCTATAACCATGACAGGACAGTTTAGTTATCTAGATTGTACCTGGTACCTTGACTATGCTTTTTATTACAGCTAAACATGAAACAGATACCTGAAAGCTCAAGGGAACACAGAAATCTAGGGAATTGTCTGTAAAAGCTCCATTTTGAGGTGATGTCACTTCATTTGTAATAACATGGATTTTCAGTGACTTTTCAGAAAGAAGGAAAAGACTTTTACTTAAGAGAATGTTGCAAATAGGATACTTATTGTTACAGCAAAAATGGAACTAATATCTACCTGCTGGCCAGCAATTAAGGCTGTGCTTATAGATCAGCAGCATTCAGAGTGTAAATTTTGCATGCTGCTTCGATTTGCTTTTAACGTAATGCCGAATTCTGAGAATAAATGCTAAGGTTGGATGAAAAAGGTTCCCCCAACCAAAGGTTTGGATAGGTTTTGCTATTTTCAGGCATATGTGTATTGACAGTTCTTAGACTGAGATGATAAAAGGAAGAGTAAGCTGCAACCTGTAGGATGGGAAATGATCAGATAGGTATGCAATATATGCTATGACTTACAGGTGATAGAGTGTGGTAGTAGAACCCCTGGGTTACCTATGACAGTAGAAAAGCATTCATCTCATGCATTTCTTCTGGAATAGTTGTTTGTGCTACTTTATAGACCAAAAAAGAGAAAGGGGTACCTCCTGGAGTCCCACTCAGTCGTTCTCCATAGCCTGTGGAGGGTGCCCAGAGAACTAATTTCAAGTAGGCGTGTAACTGAGACACAGTGAAACAGTATTCTATACATGAGTAATCTGACAGACTGTGTCACTGGCGTCAGCACGGTTCAGGGCCCTGGGCTCTCTGGTCCAATCTTTGTAGCTCATCAGGCTGGCCAGTCTCCCTGTCACCACATCAGTGCAAAAGGGAGAATCCCCCAAGCTGATGAGGCTGGTACTGTTGCAGGTGTGGAAGGAGCTGTTCAACTGCAGTCATCTTTCAGCTTGAGGACCAGGTGTGTAGCAGCAGCTGTGGGTCAAGGAAAAGCACCTGCCCAGGGTGGAACTGGGAGGGAAGCAACACGTGTATGTCAGGTGTCTGCGTGTCAGCAACTGCAAGCCAAGTAGGCACTTAAGTAGCTTGCTCATCAGAGGAAATATTCACATCTTTCTGAGTTGCCATAATTAGGAAGAAGCTTTAAAATGATGATCTGTGTGGAAAGCTTTTTTTTTTAATTGCCTACTAAACAAAGTCTGCACCTTCTTTGCAGTAGTTCTGCAGACACATGCCTTCATACCATTTCTTTCTGCCCATGTCCTTTTGCTTTCTGTTATGCTGTTTCTTTAGATTTTATTTATACCATTGTGGTACTAGAAGCGAAGTATTGAGATTGGCCTCTGTCTTCCTCTGAGCAACCCTGTGTTATAGTATTTAAAATGGTTATTTTTGTTAATTATTTATCATGCAAGCGAAGAGATATTTGTTGCCTAGCCCTTTCAGAAGCTCAGAATACAGTAGTTGGTAATATGTATAGTCTCTGAAAGGCAGCGATAAAATCTGTTAAGTGTATCAGGTTTATCAAATCCCCCCAGGATTTCAGGGCTTACTAACCCATATTTGGTTAAGAATTTATTTTAGACAGACAGAATTTTTGGCAGCCACTGAAATTCCTCTTCAACCTACATAGAAATCATGACTGACTCTCAAATAATATCTGATTTTGCAAATGTAAATATTGCTTATTGGAAACTGCAGACTTGGAGATTGTACTTTATTTGTAAAATTATAACAGTTAGAGAGATTGTATTTGGGATTTTATTTGGAATCATTCTGGTTAGCAATATATCTCCTGTCAGCTGATATTATGCTCATCTAAATTCCCTTTAAGAATAGAGATTCCATGTTAGTTATTCCACTGATAGCATTGCAGGCATCCTTGATTAGAGTTATATTAGTACTGACTCCCAGCATCTACTAGACAAGAATTAATTTCTTCAGTAGAATTTCAGATATGGTCTAGTAAAACTTGGTGACATCTTTCTTTTTTAAAAAAATCACTGTCATGCATTAAATTTTTAATTCCTGTGGCTATAAATTATGTATCTAAATGTACAAATGCACATTGACACATCCATAGAAGACAGACAATACTGTCTTCTTAATTACAAAGGCAGTAATTAACAAGATTAATTTTGTTACCATGTTTCATCCAGGAGATTGGAGCTGTAAAGTAACCTACAACCAGTGTTTTTAATCTATAGTATAAGTAAGCTGCATTGAAAATTGACATCCATCATAAGAACGTATTTGCTGAACATATTTGAAAGCCATGTTGTAGACTGCTGTTATCTCTTTCCAGGATGGTTCCCATAACCAGAGCTTTCCTAAGAAGGCATCTGTGAGAGTCAGTACATCCCAAGGGAGTCTTAAACTAATAAAAATTGCTTGGAAATAGCCAGAGAAAAAAAAACCAAACCGCAAAAACCCCACAAAACCCCAAACTGATTATTTGTTCAGCTCCTTTGGCTCTACAGTTTAAGCTGTGTTTAGAGTTGCACTTTGGTCTTGTCTGGTAGTAGCAAGCAAGAGAGCTGAGACAGGTGTCTCTACTCTGGTATGATGTCCCTGCTAGGCGATTGAGTCAGGGGAGACACAGTTCACAACCAGTATTCATTAGTAAGTCTCTTGTTAATTTAGCTGCTGTTATTAACAGAATCAAGCTGTCACTGTTAATAGTGAGTAACGATGGCTGTTGAGCAAGCTCGCAGTTTGCTGATGCAAACGTTTGTTGTAGCTCCCAGGTAGGAGCGGCACCGGAGAGGGCAGCATGCCTCTTTGCTAGGAAGCAGAGTCTTGTACTGATGCACCTTTGAGCATGAGAGAGTCCGCCAGGGCCCCTTGTTTCATCAGTTACCTCTCTGCAGTCCTTGGCTGCATGCAGCAGCCCCACTGCCTTTCTGCACTGCCTCTGGTCTGAGTTGTGCAACTGGAGGGAAATGTGTGCTGGGGACCTTGTGGAGATCTGGTGCTGGGTGTGATGAGTTTGTCTGTTGTGGTGGAGTCAACAGCATGACCAGTTTCTGGAGCTCTGAAGATCTTGGGAGACTTCATGCGCTCTCTCTTGGCAGGCACAGTGTCACCTCCTGTGTTCTGGAAACCATTTCTGAATCCATGGACGTGGGGAGCTATGGAAAACATTCACACCAGCACATGCCTGCTAAACTGCAGAAGTGTTCTTCTCCCATGCAAAGAGAGACACCAGGCATCTCTGCAGATCTTACTCTAGCACAGCCTTCCCTGAGTGTGTTGATCATTTCAGCTGCAGGTGCTGTAGTCTGTTGAGTTTGGGAGCTGGGGTGCAGGCCGTTTCTGTGCCCTTATGTGTTGGACTTTGTAAGTGATTTTGTGGCTTTAAAATGACATGAAATCTGCTTTTAAGACAGCCAGCTCTGATTGAAAGTGTACAAATGCAGCTTTAGCTATTTTTTTGGTTGCTTTGAGATTAAAAATTCCTGTAATAATTTCAAGGGTTCAGGGTAAAATGATTTCTAATGGGACACGTGAATTGAGGGGTCAAAAGGACAATCATGGCTTGATGTAGCAGCCCACATATAGGCAACTAGTGCTCCTTAAGATACAGAGGAGTATTGACCCTGGCTTTCACCTGTCTCTGTGCAAATCTCCTATTCAGTTGATTTATAGTTGATGTCATTGCCATAATGAACTATGCCAGGTTGATTTCTCCAATACCCTTGAGCCTCCCAGGTGACAGTAGGTGCTTACATGTGCAAATCTGATTTTGGTCTATAGTCAATACAGTTATTGCAGCAATTTTTATTATTAACCACAAAGTATCTACTCTAGGGTAAGGTGGATCTTTCTTTATGCTTTTTGTTTTAACCGATGGTATATATCCTATAATTATCAGGGAGGATAGATACTGTGATTGCATATGAACACCTAAATTTAGTCCCATCCTGCATTAAACCACAGTATGCAATATATTTGTATATGTTACTATCTTGGTGACTTGTTTTACTGTTCACCTTGTTATTCTCTGCTGTTGGTGTAATACAGCCTTCACAACTTAAGGTCAGGAGAGATTAAGCAATGCAGAAAGATTTTGCTGTGTATATGTATCATAAAAATACACACAAAAGTTTCTTTAAATAGGTTTGCGTGCTTACTTGCAGATAGTTGTTTACAGTAGGTTAGAGGAAGATTGCTAAAATAAGAATGCTGTGATGTGTCATTTCTAATGTGCTGGTCTGAATCACGCTTGTATGCAGTCATCGTATCAGCTCACTGCAAGGCTGCCAAGCTGCCCACACGTTCCCATGATGAATTTGCCAAGAGAATTCTGATCTCCTTCTGGCCATCTGCGTTTGAGTCATAAGTCCCTGGGTGTGTTTATTAGCTACTGTATTTGTGCTTTATTCGTTGGAAGCTGGTTTTGACTTTTGTTTCAGTTTCCCTTTTTGACTTTTTAAGTTTGCTGTAGAAAATCCTGTGAACTTAGAACTGGTCTGTAAATGTATTTCAGGTCTCTCAGCTTTCCTGAAACTATAAAAAAAATATTCATTCAGTGTGCTGCAGTAGATCTATCACAATTCTAGAAAAACAGCTTTGAAATTGTAAATGCCAAGTGTCAGGATATAGTTCTTCAACCTAAACACTTGTTAAAAAAAACATGCAGAAAACAAGATCTGTACGTTTTTGGCATTTTATAGCTGAAATTAGGAAAGTTCCTTCTTTTCTTGTATGGTCAGTGCTGTGCCCGTTAACTATTGTGTATTATTTTCAGTTTACTTTCAGCATGCCTTGCAGTCTCACAAGTCCTGATGCATGTCTGTGCACGAAGGCTTATCAAAAGGAGCGCAAGTGCTTTATCTAAACTGGGTTCTACAGTTTACACTTCACCAGTCCTCCTTTTCTGGCTTTCTCCTTCCTCATCCCAGCCAGGATAGTTACCTGTATGTGGCTGGCTTTTCAAACTCCGCTTACTGGCACGATTCACTGCTGTTCTCGGGAACTCGGCTGTAGGCCAAGGTACCTGTGTGCTAGGTACTGTGTAAAGACCACAAAACCACAGTTCCTGTGCCAAAGAAGCAATGGATTGTTAATCACCACTTTGATTTTTAAATATTAATCCAAAATGCACAATCCAGAGCTAAACGTCCCTCACTGAATGCCCAAATGGTGATCTGAGCATAGTTTTTGGGAGAAAATGACTGTACGTGTTTGAAAGATGGCAGTTCTGTCTCAGCAGTGACTTTTCTGCTTGGGGTCTAATGATACCTTAGAGAATGTTCGCGTTACAAATGGTTAGCAGTCTTTGCTTCTGAAAATTCATTGTCCTTTTTTCTCTGTCGGTTTCCAGAGGGTTGCAACAGAAATGTATTTCCATGTTCAGTTTTTATTTCTTAGCTCAGTGCTACAGATCTTCAAACTGTGGTAACTTGCTGCTGGTGATCATACCTTTTCCTCTTACCAGCTTGTATGTGTCATCTTTCTCCCTTGTCTTAATGAATATCATTTAAAAGGCTTTTTTTTCTCTGAAATGTTAATATTCCTGATATTTTTGAGTCAAAATTGACTGCTATTCAAGTCCTTCTTTTCTGTAAAGTTTTTACAACAAATCATTCCTAAGAAGAACCATGGACCTCTAAGTTAATGTAAATTGACGGTTTGTGGGGCTTTTTTTTCCCTCAAAGACCCCTGGTGACAGAAAACTGCGTGTGAATTTGCACCATTAAAAAAATTACTCCCTTTCCTTATCTGCAGGGGTACTTTGTGTGACCAGTCTGGCCTAAAGCACTGATTGCAGAAGAGATGTTCATCCACAGGGCTGCATTAGTTGCCTGTGCTTGTAATATTTTTTGGCAGTTGTGACAAGAATGGGCAGAGCATTAACATCTTTAACCATATATAGTGCTCCAGCCCCAATGCCTTGCCATGGACCACATCTATTTTCAGCAGAATGAGTTTATTAAGCACCATGTGCTCAGATTAGTTATTCTGTTTCCTGGGGTATTATTGTGCCTTGAAATGAGTGTTGGACATCGAGTATTTGAAGTATTTATCTGTTTTCTCTGAAGTCATGTTTGGATAATCAAAATGCAAAATGGGGGAGAAATGCTTGTAAAACTTTGTTTCTGCCTCTTCATAAGGTGATTTTTAAAAAATGCGTATTCTATAAAATATCTCAAGGGAATTTGCAGATCATTAAACTCTTAAATGTAGCTTAAACCACCTAAAAATGCACGTGTTCCATATTTTTATAGAGATCTTATAAAAATTTCTGCAAATGTGAAAAATTTCGCAGGGTTTTTTTTCATATATGAGTATTTTTAATATTAATTAAGGGGTTTATGACATTTTTAGTTGCTGGAAACTGTTTTCCTGTAGCTCTTACCTAGCAGGACTATAGATATGTTTTGTTGCTTCCTCAGCCCAAGAAGTTTTCCTTAAAATAAAGCCAAAGAGAGTTGTTTTATTAATTTTGACTTGGCTTCCTCCTTAGTAGTATTAGAGTAGTATGAGAAGCCAGAATTACTGAAGGCAAAAGCTTGACCAGCAAAGGAATTCCTTGCAAACAGTTACGCATATCAAAGATTGTGTTTCCCTAAGGACTGTGTCTGGTTCTGCTGCTGAATTTCTCCTGGAGACAATCTTGTGCATGAAGTGGTGGTAGCATTACGAGATGATGTGTGACTAGCAACTAGTAGTGATGCCACTGATTTTCATTTGGGACATCTTGGGGAAAAAACTCTTCTCCAGTAGCTGGACAAAGTTTTCAGACAAAAAGTATTTGTTCTTTTAGACAAATGTATTCATCTTTGCTTTTCTTTTTTAAATATGGAATTGTAGGGTTCTGTAAGTCCAGTTGTTTGAAGAATTGCTTCACATCTTGAGCAGACTTGTATTTCAGGCAGCTGTGGGATTTTCTCAGAGCTTTGTCTGACAGAGCACTCCCCAGCCTCTTACTTTGCTCGGGGTTACCAACTGCTGCAGGGGCAGGCTGTAGAGGTGGCGTAGAGCCCACTATCCTCCTCCTAGCTATGGCAGCAGATGTTGTGCTTATGTGAGGCCCTCAGATTTGGGTGGTTGGTTCACAGCACATTTTTAGATATAGACAATAAGGTTTTTAATTAAGAGATTTTTTTACTTTTTGATGGACTCTTGAGACAATGATGAACCTACTTGTCTGTTGCTCCCAAAATACCTTAGAGTCTTCTCTAGTAGTATCTTAGATCAGTAATCCAGAGACGTCTTTCTTGTAGAATAGATAGTACTTCTAGATATATTTCCTTGCTACACCTTTTTACTTTCCCCTTCATTTCTTCCTTCCCCCGTCCACAGATCCAGTCAGTTCAAGTATGCATGCAGGTATCTGAGCTTGGATGTTGGTGTGGATGGTTGTCCTGAGTCCCAGGGATGATCTGAATTGTTACAGGCCTGGATCTTTGAGGAAAGAGTCACAGAGTCAGAGAACCTTGGACATGGACGTGGTTTCCTTTTCTAAGCCAGCCTCCTTCTGGATGCTGTCAAACTAATAGCTTTGTGGTGTAACTGCAGTGAGGCAGCCCGACAAATTAGCTTTCTTTTAAATGAGTAGAAGTCTCTAAAATGGAAATTTTGGCCTACTAGAACAAAAGAGAGTTAGGTCTTGAAAGAAATCGAAGGAAGATTCTTGCAGTGAATCCTAGTTGGAGATGGTTCCGGCTACGCTTTACTGAAGCTGAATCTACTGATGCATACACAGTATGCACCATTACTTTAGTTCACTCTCTTTTCCTTAGCAATTAGATGAGCTTCATATATACTATCTAAGCAGAAACTATGTCAGTGCAATCTGATTTGTGTTAAGAGATAAGACCTGTCTCTGCTGAATGCGAACAGAGGCCGAGACAGCTCCTGAAATATTTTTGATGTGTTCTCCGTCCTCTCAAGTGCTGTGGAAAGCCAGTGCAAAAAAGCTATCTGATACAAGATGTTGTGCTGCTTATTCTGTTTTATGGCTTTACAAACAACTGAACGAAAGAATTGCCAGATATGTAATTGAACTAAAACAACCTTGTAGTTGAGAGGGGTTTGGAGAAATAGAGAGAAGCTGGGCAGAGGATATATAGTTAAGAGTTGAGCTGGTAAACCAGTACAGATTAAACAATGAAAGAATGCTGAGCAATGTGCAGTGATAGAAATCACTGCTCAGTTACAAAACTTTGCATTACAAACGGAGGGAAATTCAGAATTAAATGTATTTGCAATAAGTTAAACTTCTTGAAAATGAAAACAAAACAAATCACAGACTCAGAGAGCTTTCTGTGCAATTGGAAATTCATGAGAGGTCATCTGTGTCAAAGGAGCAATAAAAAACCCCAATCCAACAGTTCCACCAAAAGGTTTGTAAGAAAGATAGATAATGACGTGGATGAAGAACCACTTGTTTTACCAAAACCAGAGCATTTACAGAAACATGAAACACAGCCCTTGAAGAACTGCAAACTCTTAGCTGGGAGGCTTAATAATAACTATACTTTTTTTTATTTGTGATGTATATGTTGTCTTTTGAAAGCATAAAGCAGTGAATAAATCAAAACAAATTAGACAAAGGTTGATACTTATGGTTGTGGACTCTTGCCTTTGTGCTGCTTTTAGGTTGTCATGCTGTTGTCCTTGGGAAATTTGTGATACAGAATGCAAAATAAAAATGTCCACATCTTTTATTATAGTTGGGATGCACTTTAGATGATAGAAGTCATCACACCATCCAGGTGTGCACAAAATGCAGCTCTCAGGAAGAGAAAGGAGTGAGTAGACCAAGCTGGACCTAGAGCCCTCTCTGCTGGATGGCTGGGAAACAACACTTAAAACAAGGGAAAATAAGAATTCTGACGTAGAAAAGAAAATCTGAGAAGGTAGCACAAGAAATCTAGACGTAAACCACGAAGCTTATGCAGTTGAGCTCTCCCTGTTATAAGCAGATGAAATAGCATAAAATTGTCTTCTCTTATTACATCATCAGACGATAGGTTTTAAGGATGATTCTTTTGAGCATGTCTGGTATCTTAGGGGGAAAAAAGGAACTAACATTCCATCTTAGAAATTTGAAAAATTTGTAACACCCGTGCCAAGGAAGAGTGTGCAAGTAATTTTAAAAACATGTATAGCATAGGAGGTTTAGATGGGTGCTGTATTTTCATAGTAATGCCCACACGAAATTAACACCTACTAGAGCAGCTGTCGCAATATATGGAAAATATACTATTCCAAGACAAAGTCATTTTTTTAAAAGGCACTGGGCAAGCTGTATCAACTTTTCATGTGTTTTTTTTTTTTTAAATAAAATACATTTTCCAGTAACAGGGGAAACCCTATCATATTAATTAAAGTCTTCCTAAAAGTGAAGACAAACACACTAATAGAAACAGGGGAGAGATGTAGAAAATAATTGAATTGTCACTTTATTGCCAGCACTGAGAAGTCTACTAAGACTATGCAGCTCCCTAAGGTCCAGCCATTTGTAACTGATACTGAAGTGTGTGTGTTTTTTAAGAGGAAAATAAAAAATCTGCTGGAGATAAGGATGAACTTTGAATACACTTATGAGGTGCGTTGACTCTCTTCTTCCAGTGTCTTTCAAAACGTGACAGCAGCTGAACACACTCATGAAATCTGGCCACAGAAAACTCATAGGGTCAGGAAAAAGTAGATCTTGTGTTCACTTTGTAATCATCTGCGTATGGAAAACTATAACAAAACAGTTACTGCCCTTTATTAAACTTGTTTGCCCTCCATTTCTACGTGTGGGAGAGATGTTCTGGAAATGCTTGATGTTCTGTAAAGTGTTAATTATGAAATTTTTCCTTCTTTTTTTTTGGGTCATTATTACACTTAAGGGTACACATGTTGACTTAGAGTATTTTAGTGCAGGTAGTGTGATGGAGTTGCTTTAGGGTTTTTTTTTTCCTACTTATTTTCAAGCAACAATGACAAACACTTGAAAGTTATTGAGATTAAAAATGGTATAAGAAGTGTAAAGTAGTAAGAGACAGGAAAATTTTATATTTTTGTTCTGTAAGACTAAGTTCTGTGAGGTGAATATTTATTTAAAAAAATGAAGCCTGTTCAGGTAATCAAACCATCTGGTGTGACTTCATCATGCTATATCACTCACTAGGTGTTGTGCGAAAGACAGTAACAGTGTTTTGTAAAGGGCTGTGAAGTTGCTCTCTTGAAAAGGCAAGAGTAATGCGAATGTGCACTGAAGGATGCCTTTTGTGTTTGTGCCCTTCTTTACCTATTTTTTCCTGTAATTTTTGACCCAGCTAATTCTAATGGTAGCATGAACATAGAAATTTTAAAAGTGTATTTATAGAGGTAATTGTGTTTATTTTCCTCAGGACAGTAAATGCAGAAACATTATATTGCCATTTTTCTCTGATACCTCCTAAAGTGTTTTCTCTCTTTTTTTTTTTTTTTTTTTTTTTTTTTTTTTTTTTTTTTTTTTTTTTTTTTTGGTCAGAACAGAGTGTTTTGTATATAGTTGTAAAATAGCTGTAGAATATTAGGCAATTGTCTCATGGCTTGTTTTTATGTGTCTATACACAGACAGAGTTTTATCTTCTTGATAGAGTAATAATGCTATCTAACCTCTAGTACATTAACTTTCGAGTATGTTTAAGCATCACGATATGCATATTGCAAAGGTTATAGAATTTTTCTGGTAACTGAAGAGAGACCTCAAAGGCACTTGCAGATCTGCAGTACTGATTCTGGACTGGACACAGTGCAGGTCTGATGCTAAAGGAGGGCTGTCTGTGGAGCCACCAGCCAGTGGCTATAGTGTGAAAAAAACATTCTTTTTTATCCCCTAAAACCATCAAAGGTCTGATCCTGTCCATCAGTCCTGCCTGGCTGCAGTTATCACAGCAAAGTAAACCTTCAGCAGTACTTCATACACCAGTGTACTAAACCCATGGTCATGTTTCTGCTGTAAAGGCATCCTCTTTCTTAAAATAGCTTGGGTAATTTCTGAAAATGTTTTAGAAAGACAGACCTCATTGAAAAACAGCTATTTGGCTGTTTTCCACAAGATGGATTTAAGTGTTAAGCATTCTGTGACAGTCTGCCTAAGATACTAAATACTTTTAAATGTGTTTTCTGGATATAATAAAGAAATCCAGTAAGTCTGTACACATTTTTCTTACTGTACTGAATGTGAATTTGAAAAACAAAATAAGTTTACATTGAACTCACTGTGGCCATGTCTCTATTGTCTGACTTCACTAGAAGCTGGACCGGGCGTTTTGACTATAAAATGATAGTGAAGATTTTATTGTACCTCAGAGTTTTTTGTTAAAAATTCACATGGACACCTGAGATAACCAAGATTTTGAAAAATTTCCAGATGTTGAAAGCCATAATGTTTACACTGAAAATGAATGTTATCTGTGCTTTGTGTTTAGAAGATAGACAAAACAAATGAGTGAGTGAGAATATACTATGCTTATGCTGTAACTCAATAGTTTTGCAGATAATAGTCTTGCAGTGTCAGAAGACACTCATTCTGTGCTGTATGGGCCTGTTCTTTTATGACTCCATAAAAACCTTTTTCAACATCACTGCGTAATTGTCAATTCTGTTTAATATTAAATAATTTTTCTGATGCTGACTTTACCTGTGTGTTTTGCTCCAGAATTTTCGTAAAAGGAATATCTTTCATACATGTTTTTTATTTTTCTTCTTTCAGGGCATGGCTTTTACCTTGGAGGAGAGACAACAGTTGAATATTCATGGATTATTGCCACCTTGCTTTCTTGGTCAGGATGCCCAGGTTTATAGTATTCTTAAGAATTTTGAAAGGCTGACATCTGACCTAGACAGGTAAAGTATGTCTGTGAAACTTCATCCTAGTTATCAGACCACGAGTCCCTTACTATTTTTTGTGGTAGTACAGATGAAACTTCGTGGGTTTTTTTCCAGCTGTAGTGGCTGATGATTGGCAATCATTAAGCTAATTATATACTTATGCTAGAATGCTTTCTGCGAAGAATCATCTCCTAATATTTAATTGTAATATTCCAGTGCTGTTTGCATGAACTTACTATTTCAATAATCAAATGGTATAAAGATCACCAGAGGCAAATGCTTTCATGTGAAACCAGAAGTAAGGTCTTTATTACATGCATATAGATATATATGAATTAAAACAAATACATAAAATTTATAAAATAGTATAAAATTAATATGTAATATAGTGTTGTGTTTGGGTTTTTTTTTAAAGGAAAAAGCTGGGGAGGGCTTTGAACTCTTATGAATGCTTTTTTTTTCTTGTGTTTTGTAGGCCCTAGAACAAAACACTATTCCTTTATTTCATCCCCTGTGCCTTCCTTTTCTCTGTTGTTTTGTCTTGTTGCCTGTGTGTTACCCATGGCTTTTAGATACCTGTCTGCTGGTGGAAAGGCTTTTTTATAGTTTCAAGTTGCCACAACCTTTGTTTTTTATGGAGGCAGAATAGGATGAGTGCAGCCTTCCTTGTAAGTGAAGAGTTCATGACGGTGGTACCTTTTCTAGAATAGGTATCCTCCAGTGCTCTCAGGGAGAGCATTTAGCAGTTATCACAGAGTAGTAGCTTCCCAGGCTAGAATGTTTTAGACCCTGCATGTAGCAAAGTATAAATTTCTTGGAGACTCCTGCTTCAACCACTGATGTTACTGTAGGAAGAAACTTTCTTTGTCCTTCTTTCCTCATTTCCTCCTTAACTCTGCCTTGAAGTAGTCCCTTCATGATACAGCTTGAAGTTTCCTCTGTTTCAGGACATTTAAGACTCTAAAGCTTGAAATTATTTGTTTCCACTTGAATTACAGGAATTTCTATTCACCTGTAACTTAAAAGGAGGAAGAAAAAAAGCGTTTTATGCCATTGTTGTATGTGTTCCTTAATTAGCAAAGGAGTTTTGCTCCTACTTTGGATCATAGGAGAAAAGCACTTGTGTTTTCTGATGTTTTGCTGCTTGAAAATTAAAGTCTAGCTAGGTGAAATTCAAGAGGAGAGTAGTAGTGTTTTCAAGCATTAATTCCTTATTTTTTTTAGAAAAAAATTGTGGATATTTAAATGACTCTGCTAAAATGAAAATTTTCTGCAGGAAAGGAAAAAAGAAAGGAAATTACCAGTTTTAAATGACAGAGTATTTAAAATTTGAATGCTGTGCCGTTTGAACCACAATAGAACACCACATACTAAAGTTTTGATTGCAGTGGGAATCATCAAATGAAAATAACTGTCTCTGAGTATTGTGGGAATACTTTGCATAAAACTTGCTTTATATGTCGAAAGAAGAGAAAAACCTGTCTGTCTTGGGGATGGGGGAAGGAAAGGAACTTCTGTATTTTTAAAGTACATTTAATCTACATGTGATCTCAAATAATAAACAAATATAAATGCATATAAATACATTTACACATAAATGTAAATATAAGCTTTCCTAGAAGCCATTTGCTTCAAAATTTTTTTTTTCAATTTGTCCCTGTTAAGTTTAATGTCTGTTTATAATTAATTGAACAA
>NW_010431109.1:68887-93501 GCF_000710305.1 Buceros rhinoceros silvestris | reverse complement strand
CTTTCCCTAATAAATAGTTGGGTATGGAATAAATTTGTTTTCTTCTCCTGTGACCAGATACTCTTAAAAGAGAAGTGCAAACATAACTGTATTACACCACCCATATGGCTTAAGCATTAGACTGTAGCTTGCCATTTTATACCATACAAACAGTTTTTAGTATAATGCCTTTTTAGTATAAAGGTTGTATTGTACTGTTCAGCTTTGCAGTACCAATCTGTTGTTGTTAATAGGGTTTTAGTGACATACTTCAGCTGAGAAAAGCTAGTAAGTCTTTGCTTCATAGAAATAACCGGAAACAATTAGAGGTCAGGCGTTTTTTCTCACGTGATCACTAGTCAAAATACTTCAATTAAGAATTTAGTAATTAACATAAGGAAAAAATTAAAAGGTGTGTTTATTTCCCAGTCTTATTTGGTGGCATGTGGCAGCAGTGTTTTCTCAACCATAATTTTTGGTCCAGGTATTTGTATCTTCTTCCCTTTATAGTCTGAATAAACAGTGTAGCTCCATTTATAACGCTGGATAAGCTGAGCTGGAGTATCCATCCTTGGAGTTACTCAAAACCTGACTAAACATGGTCCTGGGCAGTGTGCTGTACTTGACTCTGCTTTGTGCAGAGGATTGGATGAGACGATCTCCAGAGGACCCTTCCAACCTCAGCTAGCCTACAGTTTCATAAAGCAGGTCTGTAGCAGTTAAGAAATAAGTTTTTAAGGGCCATCTTGGATCAATGCATATTTGTGTAAATTATATCTGGTTGGCCTTAAGTACCTAAAATTATATATATCCACAAGTCCTCCTCCAAATAAAATTTTCTTTAAGAAATTGTATTTGTATTTTGTGTGAACATCCAGCAAACCTAACTTGACTATTCATGTCATGCTATGCCTTGATGAAAAATATTTTGCTCTTATATTAGTGGGGCATTATTTTGCTGTGGTATTTTCTCCAGCTTTTAGCAAAATGAAATAATTTGTGGGTTACTTGCATAGGTTTACATTTAAGACCACTGATTGAAAGACTTGGTAACATTTGCATGGAAAAGATACTTCCTTTGAAGGCTACCAACAATGACATCTTGGGCTCCTTTGCAGAGAGAAAACACCTGTGTGACTTGAGTGTGTAAAAAGTTGTGCATGCAAAATGTGATTTGCAGCTGTGCTTTTAAGTCAAGTGTCTTGGCAATTGTATTGGAGTATGTTGATAGACATCCCCCTCTGAGAGCATGTGCGTTACATATGTGTGAGTGCAGTCCTTCAAGGCAATACGTGAACTCTGGTCTCCTGTACTTATACTCGTATCGAAGCATTTTAAAGCAAAGAGTGACTGTGGTCTTGTCTCAGTTATTCTTTGAATACCTTCGCTGATGGAGAATGCCAGAACTGGAACATGAAAGAAGATCTCAGCTGCTCCCTATACAGGCAGGTGCTCAGGTGTAACCTTGCGAGAAGTGTGCAGCTATTGCCTTCTACTGAATGTAAATGTTAGTAGAGTTCTGGGATTAGTAAACTCTAGAAAAAATTTTTCTTCTGGTATGCATCTGGAATAGTCTTCACCACATAGGAGCAGTGATGATAAAAAAGGGAAGCTGTTGTTTTCCCCTTAGAGCTCAAATTTGATAGTGGGTGTATAGCTATGCATTTAATGTCCAAATACAAAAGCCTTTGAATATTGCAGAAGTGGAAGCTGTTAAGTGCCTGAAACAAAAGGGTGTTGTCTGATGAAACATTAAAGCTGTTCATGATGGCATCTTACACTGGCAGGATTGTAGCTTGCCCTGGTTTTGATTGGAAAGAATGTGTGTAAATTCATAAAGCTAAGCCGATAGGAGCATGGCATGTCATGTTTTGTCACAGATGAAACTCCTTTGCTGACTTGCAGCATGGAATTGCTAAGCTCTGAAATACAGAGAGTTCATACACAAAATGAACGTGAAACAGCAGCAAATATATTGCCTGGTGTGTATGGCGAAAAAGAAGCCAGTAACAGGAAATAATTCTATTCTTCTTACTTAATTTGGAAAAGCTGTGATGGATTCTGCAAGTGACTTAATCTTTTTATTTATTTTCTCCCCTCTGGGTTCTTAATTGTCTTTCTTGTTCTATATTGACATTGAAATCATTGCCCCTGCCATAGCCACATCTTCTGTCTGGGCTTTCCTTTCTTCAGAATAACACTGGTAAAGTGTTATACTGGATAACTGAACACTAGCACAGGTGCCATCAGATCACTCTTCCTGAGAATGCTGTGGTATTTTGTTTTTTCTTAAAGTTCTCTGTCACTGTCTTTCTATAATCTTCTATAGAAAGATGATGCAAAGTAATGGAGCTAACTTCTTACACATGTTAAAAATAAAAGCATTTCCTCCCAGTTCCCTATATTTATTCTCATGTTTTGCAAGATAAGAGCAAACAAATTTTGGGGTTTTTTTTGTTTGTTTGTTTGGTTTTTCCCCATTCCATTTCGACTTGTAAAATGCATGCCGGTGATAGGAGGACCAGTTATCCGCATCAATCATCAGTAATTTTCTGGTAGTTATATCAGTTTTCTTCAGGGTTTTGGATGATATTTGGGTTATATCCTTTTGTTGCTACTGTATTTCATTCCCTTCATAATAGCAGACTAGCATGAAAAGTTCTTAGGTGAAGTAAAGGCAGGGGGGAAGAGAGACATACTGAAATTTGAATGCTTGGCAGTCTTCTCTGTCTTACTTGCCAGGCCTTGGTTTTCATCCTCTGAAACTCTTCCCTGAAGTCTTAATTCAAGACTCCTTGTCTGAGGACAGATAATATTTTTCTCCTCTTTTTATAGCACAAATGATTGTTCTCAGTGTTTTATTGCTTGTTTTCACTATGTTTTCAATTAAATGTGGGCTTCAGTAAAAGATTCCATTAAATACTGCATTTTAAAGATGCCTTTTTTAAAAACAAAATGCTGAAAACTGCTTCAAGCTTTTAGTTGTGTATATTACTTGGATGTTGCTAAAAGATGCATACTTGTTGTCTAATGCATTGTGACCAATGCCACATTGAGGATGACGCATTTTTGGGTCTCCCCTTAAGAAAGAATTTTTGAAAAAATTGGTACCCCTACTCAAGTTACTGTGCCGAGAAAGAAGCGCTGTGTTCCACCTGCCACTGAAAAGTAGCTTTCTGATCAAACTTGTACTTCTCTAGAAACATTTTTCGCTTTATAATAATATTTCTTATGCTGATTCGGGTATGGCCAGTACTTAAGATTTGAAAATATGGTGATACTTTGCAATATCTGTAGCATATCCTGAATATAAAAGTGACGTGATAAATGCAAATAAGAAAAAACCCACCCAATTGAATGTTAGGACAGTAAAAACAAAATGGAGAGTTTTAGCAAATAGGTTTTGTATTTGAGGCCCTTGAAGAAGTCTTTTGTTAAACTGTTGGGGGTTTTTTTGTAAAATATTTCTCTAACCCATTTAAAACCCAGGCTTGATCAAAGTAAGGAGAAAGGATGATGAAAATGTATTTTAAAGTCTTAAGTAGCCACATCTCGTTTCAAATTAAAGTGATAGAAAGAAGAAATGTACACCGGCAACTGCTTTGAAACAGTGATGTGGCTTGTATGAATGCAAAGATGTAGCTTGGATGAAAGTCTCTGGTGTAGAGCTCTGTATTCATAACCATATATGAATGCGCTTGTATTTCAAGGAAAATGTTGGGATAATCACTCTCAGACGAACGGTTTTAATAAAGAAAATGCTCCAAGAATTCAAGGGCATTGAAAGATATGCTATATCATCATGAAATACTGAAAAAATGAAAGGTTAGAAGGGAAATATAATAATATGAAAGAAAATTATTATGTATTCATATTTGTAGCTGAGAACTACAAGGGCAGGATATAATTTAACCTTGGAGAACATTCAAAATTAATGTGTATGATGATAGGCAGTTCAGGATGCCTCATGATGATGGTATGTAGAATACATCTTCAACTCTTTGGTTTCTAGATCTTTATCTGTTTAGGGTCTAAAGTACAAGGGAAGAGAGAGTGGTTTGCCTCACTTGTGTCAACTCATTACAGTCACCAGCTGCCAAACTGGCTTCACTCGCCTTGATTATAGTGCTTGTTAATGGGGAAATGAAAATAATAGGGGATCATGAAAAAAGTGCTGCCCTGATATACAGGGGGATACAAGCTAAGCTCGAATGAAACAAATGCAGATTTACTAAACTGTTCTTTGTTACATAGCTTGTGTCTTTGTTACACATCTGTCTCTTCCTAAAGTAAGAATTAGATTTTGCTGGTGCATGTGATGCATGTATATGCTGAAGGAAAGTTCATGTGAATAATATTTAAGCATACAAGCTTCCAGGCTTTTGGAATGAATGTGTTATATACATTTCCTCAACACTTGTTTAATAAAATAATGTGCATATTAAACTCTGAGTATTAGTAATTAGTAATAAATTATATTCATAAATTAAGTTAAATTTTTTATGCAAGCTTATTAGTATAGAAGACTACTTAGTTTTTAAAGTAATAATTAACTTTACTAAAACTAATGAATAGAGAGGTGAGGTTTAGGATTATCAAATTCCTAAATATTAAGTATTCACAAAGCGACCATAGGCATACCTGTGTGAAGTAATCTGACCTGAAGAAGTCACTCATAGACTCTCATCATCTGTCACACTCAGCACTGAAATTTGGCTTCCTGGTTGGTATCTTGGAGCAGAAGTGTAATTTTTCAATATTAGAGTGATGGTAGTCAAAGCTAGATCAAGCTAGGCATGAACTTTTTTTCATTCTCATTTCTCTGATATTATTTTTCTCATTGGTTTTCTCTTTAAATGAATATAAAACTTCTTCAAATGCAATCAAAAGTTTATTTCCATTAGGAGATAAATCATTGCCGATTTTGTTACAAACAGACTTATGGGTCGAAAGGCCATATGTGTATGCTCTGTTTTTGAAAGCTTTGCCCTTCAGTATTGAGGTGAAGTATTTATCTGAAGTATTAGTCTGGATATAAGAGAAATTTCTAACAAGGCAAGAACAGAAAAAGCTAACATTTTTAGTTTTACTATTTTGGGCAAGAGAGGAAGACTGTTTAAGTTTTTATTTAATGATTTCAAGTGGAGCACCTGATATGTACAGGTTAGATTCTGATAGACCAAATAATTGCAGCATAGTGTTTTATACCTGAGAGGATCACCTTACCGAGTCTGTAGAGTTTGTCAGCTTTTTGATTAGTTTCAGCTTCTGTCTCAACCAGTTTGTTATTCTTGTGTTCGAACCATTTGTGCTTTAAGACAAGGAGAAATTTAAATACTATCAACCAGAAAGAAGCTGTTATAGAACAAACATAGCTTTAATTAATTATCTAAACACCTCTGTGTTTCTAAATTTACTTTATATGTTCACTTGATGGCTGTCTAATTATATGTAATTTTCCACAGATATATTCTACTAATGAGTCTTCAGGATCGAAACGAAAAGCTTTTCTATAAAGTGCTGACTTCTGACATCGAAAGGTTCATGCCTATTGTGTATACTCCCACTGTGGGACTGGCTTGCCAACAATACGGTTTAGCATTTCGGAGGCCAAGGTATGTAAGTTTATACTTCAAATAAAAGTAGTTGTATCTTGTTTTCCTCTTGGCAGATTTCTGCAGGGTTTTTGCTAACATAGCTGAATGTAAGCTAAAGCTGCAATAATTGAGATAATTCAAACTACATTTTTGGTCTACATTAAACAATAATTTCTATTGCATTAAAAAGGCAAATGGTTGTTTTAATTGTATTAAAACATGGGTACATTTTAATCTCATTAACTGACTCTTTTGGAATCTTAGCCTCATGTTACAAGACCAGAGAAGAATGGATCCTTAGTTTTGTCTTAGCGACCTGAAAAGCATAGACTTCCACCTATATATTCATATTATAGTCTGCATACATATTAATTTTATATATGTATGTATAAAATACCTAAGGATGCATTATATATGTACCTACAGATATCTTAAAAATAATCAGTATTCATCAAAAAGCCTGTCTCACTGCTTAATAACTTGTTGTTTCATAGGTTGGTTACTGGAGTGCTTTTATTCTGTATGCAGTGTCTGTGTATATTTATAGAGTGACAAGGATGTGGTGTGAAAGAAGGATAGGTGCTTCTGTTTCACTCTGCCCCTTGAACATCAGCCCACAGAATATGAGATTTATAGTGGTTGCTGTTTGAGAACCTTGTGTATACCAGTGCCTTCAAGTACAAACTGGAACACTTTGGAACCTTCTGTACAATTTTCTGGCAAAGGAAGAGATAAATGAGCTGTGTGTGCATAGCTCTGTTAACAGAAATAGTTTTTTTACAGTCAAGGCATTGATCAAAAGTAAGAAGCTTGCGGGATTATAGGGAACAAATGACTGCTCAGACATTCTTCAACAGGATATATTTGAAGGAGAAGACTTATGCGTTCATGGTTTTGTTGTTAATGTAAAAATAATTTTGGCATAGCGACTGACAGAATGAGTCAGGACCATCTGGCCAACTGTAGAAAACAAGAATTTCCACTTCTATACACATTACAAAGTTCAAAAAGACCTCAAGAATGCTTACTTAAACCTGTTTAACGATCTGTGGCTTTTAGGTGCCTCCCCTAGCAAAAGAAGTCATCTTCTTTTTTTCCCCTTGGTATTTAACCATCATGGACATTTTATTGGCCTTCCAGGAAGTGCTAAATGTGTCTGGAAATGAAATCTTTGCCTAAGCTGGTCTCTTTGCCCCTTGTTTTGATATCCATTGCTGTATAAGATAGTGCTCAAGGAGAACCTCTGCCCGTGCATGTACTTTCCACTTTCTCCCCGGATCTGTGGAGAAAAAAACTCCTGTTAAATTAGACAACAGTTCATCTGAATTAGTCTGGAACTGGTGAGACACAGCTTGCAACAGTAATCAAAACAACTCACCAGTCCCCTTTAGAGACTTTCAGACTCCTGAACTCCATTCTTCAGTTTGATTCTAAGCGCACTCAAGACATGGAGGAAAAATTATTTGAGAGGCAGGGACATGGCAAAATGTTGAAATGTTTCTTCTCCTTTTTTTTTCACGTGGTGGAATTTTTTGTCTGCAGAGGACATACACAGATGCCCTAAATCTTTCTCCTCTAGCTATTAAGCCTAAAGCAAGGCGTAATAGCAGTAATATGTATTTTGTGCAGACTTTGGAGTAGCAAGCTGAACTTTCTCAACTCAGCAAATAACTGCAGTATAAAACTACTGGTGTGTACAAATAACATTGTACTAACTTTCTACGTTCTCTGTGGATTTTCCTCTGTTCTCCTTGAAAAACATTGTTATTCTGGCACATGGATAGTGAACTTCCATTCTGATGCTATATTTAGCTATTCTGAACGGTGACAGTGATAATCCAAGTGGTCATTGAGTGTCCTGATATTTGCATGTTCTTAAAAGTATGATTTGATTTACCAATATCAGAATGAACTCTGATATTGGTATCTTCCAAAAAAGCATTCATTTCCTTATTGAAAATAAGCCAATTCAAGACAGATTATACTACTTAGATAATTTATTTCCCATATTGTTTAACTTATATATATAGCTTCACAAGACATTCCATAATATGGTATATCACACTGTGTTTTTTTTACTGCAGTTGAGCTGCTAATGAATGAATGTTTTAAACAACATTCAGTCATGTTTTAACTGATGTGTCTTTTGGTGTTCTGCTGTTGTATTCTTGAGCTACTGAAGTCAGCCTTAGCCATGTTCATCTGTCTGCTGCTTTTCCAACTACATGTGAGCTCTGTATACGTGGCTGACTGGCTGGGGAGATGTGGAAGACATTTATAAAAGTCTATTTTATTTCTAGTCCTGCTAAACTGCCTCACTACTTTCAAATAAATGTTTTAATCACTCATTAAAGTGACTGAAAAACATATACAAGCTGCTTCCTGGTAAGGATCTCAAGATTTTTTTTTTTTCTTAAGAACAAAATATGATCTGCCAAGTTGGATGTTTGCTCTTCGCCGTAAAATTGCCAAATGTTGTGTTAATATTATCTCACTACCTGCTCCTATCTCCCCACATGACCCAGCTGATGCCAGTGTTCATTAACAGTCTTGGAGGAAAGGACTGTAAAGAGTTTCCCCTTTGACAGACTCTTTGCTGCTTAAGATATATCTATACTTTGTGAACTTCCACTGCACTCTGTTCCAGAGATCTGTTTTTTTCCTAAAGAAAACCTTTTCTAAATTATTCCAAAACCAACTGTGCAAAGCAGTTAACCTAATTTGGTTTGAAATTATATTCTACGGTGTGACAGATTTAGTATTAAGCTTTATGTACCAGTATCCCTCATAAATGGCAGCTGCTGTGAGCTGAACTCACAGGGCAGAATAAAATCGACATTTAATTTAACACAGAAGAAGAAAAGGAGAAAAAGATATAAAATTTATTCCAGTCTATACATTCTCATGGTTTTTGTTGATTTTTTTCAGTTTTTATAATTCAGTAAAAAGGTATGATCTTATCATGCCTTAAAAAAAAAGTCATCTGTAAGAACTGTGTGTATCTGTTTTATGTTGATATCTAAATGCTGTCTTTACTGATAAATTAATGTTTTTCTTTCAGATTTTTTTTATTTCAGAGTATTTTTATTACTGTTTTTTTACCACAGCTCAGAAAATTTTTGATATTTCATCATTAAGCAAAGATCCTATTATAAACAGACTCATTTATCTAAGTAAATAAGTTAAAATTACCCAGTTACTGCAGATCATATTTATCACACTGGAAGTTGAAAGGCAATGTCTTACTATTCAGTTTAAATATGTAAGGGTTTTTTTTATATTCAGCTGGATTTCTTTATGTTGTGAAGTGATTTTGAAGCTCATGACCTAGGTCTTCAGGCAAGAAATAATGGAAATTTATTTAGAGTTAAAGAAATAGGTGTCTCATGGGTTCGTTAAATGAGATCATCTTCTGTGACTACCTTACATGTCTCTAGAAGACTGTATGGGCTCACATGATGTGTTTGCAGTTATAGAAGAACACTGTGGCTCAGGCGAGACGTTTTCCTTCTGAAATGGTATTTTGCAATTACAGAATAAACAGCCATGGCTGACCAGCTGACCATCTGGTTAAGCCACATTTCTCAAGAACCAAATGCAAAGTAATTTGACTCACTGGTTTGAAGCCCGTCTGGATAATTGACAGTTGTTCATAAAATTAAGACAAAACTGCATTACTTGCTGTGAATATCCAGTTTAAAATCCACCAGTTTAATGAATAAATGCATTATTCTAGAAATAAACAGTACAGATCCTATAGCAAATCTTTAACGTGCACCACAGAGTTACAGAAACATA
Source organism: Buceros rhinoceros silvestris (assembly GCF_000710305.1). NCBI lineage: Eukaryota > Metazoa > Chordata > Aves > Bucerotiformes > Bucerotidae > Buceros > Buceros rhinoceros. The sequence continues at coordinate 84,127 of NW_010431109.1, read as the reverse complement.
ATTTAGAAGACTGGTCTCTAGTGTTCCTCACAACCATTGAGGGGGATGAGGAAAGAAAGAGGCTCCTCCAGGGGTAGGTCAGAGAAGGAATTTGGACCTCTACAGATCAAAGCTTTAAAGGCTTAGGCTGAGAATGTAGTGGAGTAGTGGTTTTACTGCAGTGATCACGCTATCATTAAGAACATTATCACAGAATCTCTACTAGGTCACTTTTTGATGCAGAGTTTCTATCCATTGTTTAAAAATAAATTCCTAAACTAAAAAATTCATCGGTTGCACAGTGTGTGTGTATATATATATGACAACGTTTGCTGACTTACCCAAGAAACAATCCATTTCTGTAAATGGATTTCTAAAATACAACAGTTCTTTCAGATGCTTTATTCATCCAAAAAGAATAAATATGGGAAAGCTCAATGGAAATTTCCTCTAAGAATCCAAAATCAACTTTTTACATTGTATAGAGAACACCCAGGAGTTTTAAGTTTCTCGTGTAAAGTCAGCATTCGGAGGAAAGGAAAAATTGCCAAGTATTGCTATGCCGAAGACTTTGGATGTTGTTAAAATGTTAGGTGACTGTTTATGTATTTCCTTTCCTAGAAGGAAAAGCCATTTCAAACAGAATAAGAACAGAGCAAGCCCTGGTAACTACTGCAGCCACACAGGCATGGCAGAGTTCCTCTGAAATAACTTCCCGGTGCAGTCACGCTCTGTCATGCTGACTAGGAACTGTTTTTAAAGCAGCTGTATTGAATCTGATGCTGCATATTGAAGATACAGATGCAGTCTCTTAAAAGGCAAAGTGTCAACCATAGCCTTGAAATTATTTTTCTTTTCTTTTTTTTTTTTACATATAGAAGCAGATTTTGTTCAGCATACTGTTCTCATAGAAATTTTTCTGTAATAATTCTTTCAATTCTGTCTTTTTTTTTTCTTCTTTTCCTTCCCCACAAATGACTAGACATTGCGCATCTATTCACCCCAAGTCTGAGAAAGATTATGGTTTGACTTGACTTTTAATAAGTGTTGTAAAAATGTGTTCGCTTTAGCTCTTTTAATATTTTTAGAGAGCACTTGGAATGTTAACAATCTTTAGTATCAGATTTTCAGAAGGCAATTTATTATGCTAAATACTCAGTTTGCACAAACTAATATTATACCAGGTTGCCGCCTCATTGAAGTGTGTGACTGACTCAGCACATGCAAACTTGAGATCAGTTCCTTTCCTCATATTCCTCAAAGGGAATGTATTTATTTACATTTATTGTATGTATTTATATTTAGAGTGTTTCAGATGCACTGTGTTGAATGCAGGTGCTGTGAGTGTGAGTTCTTTTTTTGTTGACTTAGTAATGCTGAGATTGTCAACTGCAAGATAGCATCACTTTCTAATGAAGAAACTGAATCAGAGAACAGGGAAATATTTATCTACAAAATATTAGACCTTGGCAGCAGAAGTTGCAGTCTGTTTGCCAGCACAAGGTTGATCCTGTGGTACACTTAATAATTGTTTGTGTGGTTCTTTTTTTTTTAATGAGGCTTTCATTGGAGTCTGGGTTTTTCTTAATTCCATTGGATGCCTTTTACATCCAAGTCTCTTCAGAAACTAGATTTGGCTTACAGGAGGCCCAAATCTTGTCAAGTACTCCTAGATCACATGAGCCAAGAAAGTTCAGTTGCTGGTGCTTTGTTGTGACTCCGTCTCACGCCCAAATACATGCTCTTTTCTTGATCAAGACCAGAAGGTCTGGATTCATCTGATCTAATATCTCCACCAGTATAACTGCTCCCTTAGATTTTTTTTTTTCAGCATATCCAGGTGTTTTTTTCCCAGGCAAAACTCAAATATATATTTTTAGAGACTTTATTAGTCTGATTATTAATATGGGTATTTATCTTAGTATCTTCTTTTAATTAAAATGAATTACTGTGTAACATAAAATTATGTTAAAATATATAAAGCAATAGTTAGAGTGATTTTTCCTAGTATTTTTTCTCTGAAAACTATGCAGAATTTTCATCTGAAAGTGAAAAAAAGAAAGTGTGGGGGTCTTTTAAGTGATCTCTTGTAAGGACTTGATCATTAGGGCAGTCTCTGAAATGAAAATGTGTTGAAATATAGACATAAAATACAGCAAAATGCTTCTTTGAAAACAGCATGTTGGAGTTCCGTTTTCCATCAGACACTGGCATGGGTTGTGTATATTAACACAGCTCATGTGGCAAGTTCTTCTGAAACATTTTGACGGAGAATTAGCATAACTGTAGCATTTCTTCTCATTTTAGACAGTCTCTTATTGACTTCAAAAGCCTGACGATGATGGCACTTGCAGCCTCTCACCAAGCACTTTTGAAATACATGTTGGTTTGTCATTTTCACTTTTGCCTCTTGGAGAGATGACACTTTCCAGGGAGCTTTTAATCTCGTTTGGTTTGGGGTTTTTTTGATGATGTTGGTTTTTTTGTTTTCTTTTGTTTTTGTAAAGCCTCTCCTGTGAATTCAAGCACCATGATGCCTTGTGACACCCAGTAATTCTACACTTTGGCATGATTCTGATCTGCTCTGTTACCTTCATCAAGCTAAAACTTAGCTTAGCGTGCCGTTGCTTCCTTGGCTCAAAAGTAAGGCTAATAGATTCTCCTAGCATAACATTTGCCTTGCTCTGAAAAGTTGGAAAAGGAGAATTGACACAGTATGAGAGTGTGGAATTCCTGTCTTCTCCTAGACTGTCCTCTAGAAACACACTATGCTAGAATGGAGACCAAGGTGTGTTCAACTTGGTCTGTCAGCAGCTGGTAATGCTGCCTGCAGGGAAAGGTGTGAGAAACTTGCGTAGAAGATGTCAGTTGGTCTCATTTTGGCCTTACAGTGCTTTGTAAATGTTAAGCTAATTTCTCAGAGAAATAGTTGAATGAAAAAAATTAGGTCTTGATTTTTGAAAACATTAGGATATTCTTTAGGTTCTTTGTAGGTAGACATCTGGTCTCCCTTCAACTGTGTTAAGTTCACTGCTTTTGGTAATATTTTTCAATGTTTTGGTAATATTTTGGCATTTAGTTACAGTGTGAATTTTTCTCTTTTTTTTAAAGTAGCACCTTAAAATACTGAGTAATTAGTCTGTGCTAAACCAAGAATGTATAGTCCTGACCTAGTGTTATGAAATATACTGTCCTCCATGTGGTGTTATTTTTTGTATGTACCTCATGCATGTAGGTTTTGCCTACAGCATTAGTGGAAAGGGATGGTGTTTACAGAAGTCACACTTCAAGCTATTTTTTGATTTAGTCTTGTTTGGGTTTGAGCTTTACTTATTATTAGCATCTTTCTACTCTCATGAGCAGCCAGCATGATTTCTTACACAGGTAATGTTCTAGGGGCTTTTCATCATGGTCATAAAAGCTTATCCTATACACATCACAAGCATGGAATTTCTGGCTTTCAGACCTAATTTCGTACCTCTTGACGATGCATTGCTTTGTTTTTTCTGGAGGGAATACATCTGGGCTGTGGGCAGGAGGAAATGAGGCCATCCCTACTCAAAACATGACTCTCAGAATGTTTGGCAGCAGCCAATGTTCACTTTCACCCTGCTCTTAGCACAGTCTTCTGAGGAAGACAGCTGCAGCCTCGGGGCTCTTCTACATACATCCTTGGTGGTTTCTGTGCAAGAGTGCCGAAATTAGAGTACTGGCCATGCTTGTGGCTCTGTTTCCTTGTCCATTTCCTTCACACAGTCCTGGGTATTTCCAGGGGATCCCTGTCCTCATTTGGTTTGTACTGTTACTTTTTACACATTTCCACTATCTCTTCTGTGAGGTTAGAACAGAAAGTTCTCGCTCCTCTGTAAATTTGGAGGACTCTAATTTATCTTTTCAAGGGCATCTGCACTCTGAGCCAATGGGAACATGCACTTCTATGGGTTTTGGCATATATTATTATCTTTGTTGCAGTGCATCCTACTGAGACAAAGACTTTTCTTACTGATGATTTTCACCACATGGGAGGGACAGTTTGTGTGAGAGTTGTTAGTGCAGTGCTTACTAGACCCTCCTCACTTGGTTTGTGAAAACACTCATCTTGTAGATCTACGTGCAGAAGGCTGGACAGAAAGTACATGATCCCAAGTTAAATGTCTTTACTCTGACTAATCTTTTCTCTCTAGGGCCAATACTACATAAAATGTAGACTATATCCTTTTCAACAAATAAAGTATACATCACTGCATTTAAAAAATAGTGGTATTCTTCTGGCAGGTTATAGTTTCGTACAATAATTAGGACTTGTACCAATATATAACCACGTTACTCATCAATGTCTTCCTTTTCTCCTGAAGCTTTAGAAAGATTTTGACTCTACGCCAGCCCACAATATTTCCTTCTGGTTGCAAGTTTCCAGCAGTACATTCCTTAATGAAATGTACTTTAAGAGCAGAGATTTTCTTTAGTTTTCACACCTTGGCTTGGCCAAATACTTTTGCAAAACACTAAAGTATCAGGTATGGGAGAGATCTACTTATTGGCTCTGTTCTACTCTACTCAAGCAATATTTATCTTCCAAAATTTTCCCTTCGTGAAACAGCCTCTGTCAACCTGCCAGATTTACCCCTAATCATCAACATCTTTTGGCCCCCAAAGCAAACCTCTTAAGAGTCATTTGCTTCAGTAAGAGAGCCATAACCTTCCTTATTTCAACACCTTTTCAAGGACAGACTTTCAAATCCACATAATGTCTGCAAACGGATGTTACTTCATCTTTAACTCCTGTGCAAAGTTATAGATGTAGTTGCCTCCCTTCTGGACTGAGGGACTTTGGACAGCCCTGAAGTTGTGGCCTGCAGTTGACAGTAATTTGCATGTTGCATCCACCCATCCATTCCAGTGGACTGGAACTGTGCACTATGCTAGCACTCATCTAGGACAACACAGACAAATGACAGCTTGTGCCACGTGAACAAACAGGATGGTCCAAGGCATTTTCAGGTGTCTGATGAGCCTTTGGAACAGGAACTTGAATTTTCAGATTCTTTTTTCCAGAGAATGTGAATTCCTGTGTGGAAGATCCTAATAATGTCAGATCCTCTAAGACAGTGCTCAGAGTGAGACACAGCACTGATGCTGGTGGCTCCAGCATAAAGCAGGTGATAATTTTGGTTTTTAAGATCTGAATCCGTTGTCTTGGACGTTTGAACTCTTTTTCAGTTAGTGGTCTTCAGTGTATTGATGTCAGCTTTACACCGAAGTGTCTCAAACCCTCAGCATTTGGAGTGGCTTTCAGGGGAAGAACAGATTCATTTTAATCTTTAGAAGCATACGTAATAATAATAAATAAGTTACTGCCATCAATCACAGTTGCCCCATATTTTGCTCCAGGGCTCTGGCCACCACATCACTGCCTGTGATTTCTGTGCTAGTGTACTTCTAGGCTTCTCTCTAGAGCAATGCAATTGATTTGCTGTATTTGTAACCAAATACAGACAGAAACTTTAAAATTAGAAACTTCTTTATCTGAGTAGAGTAGATGATTTCTTTTTTGGTGAAAACAGGTTAGGAACAGATGAGAAGCCACAGCTTATTTATTAAGGCTGTTATGCTCACCTTCAGTGTCAGGTGAAGAAGACTTACAAGACATATACTATCTTGTGGTGTGCTGAGACATCTAAGGGACTCTCAGAGAGGGGAACAGTTTGCATGGGTGCTATGAAGTAGCTGAAATGAAATTGCTTTCTGTCAATAAGTGTTATTTTCCTGGTTTGAGTCAGAACAGCACTAATTCTGTTCAGTGATTACACTTCCCAGCTCAGTCTCTGCTCAGTGGCTGCACTGTCCGAAGTTAACGGCACAGTTCTGCAGACACTGTCTGCTCCTAGAGGTGATAACGCTTGATGTTTGCAGTTACTGCCAGGGACTGGTGTGCAGAAAGGCTCTTGCTCACCCTTGCTCCTGTGAGACCAAGGTCACTGCTGAATCTTCTAAGTGACTGCATTTCTGAAGTTAACAGTGTATTTTTGTGATAGAGCTTCATCTTCACAGTCACTACCAGGGACTGGGATGCAGAAAGGCTCTGGCTTATACTTGCTCCTGTGCAGACCAAGGTCACTGCTAAATCCTGTGTGTGTGCCACGGGGGGGGTGCAGTAAGTGAGAGGCTGCACCTGTGGGGAGGAGCGGACAGGACAGGTGACCCTGGACTGACCAGCAAGGTGTTCCATCCCATAGGCATCATATTCAGTGCAAAGCTGAGGGACCACAAGGGTCAAGCTCTCTTCTTCAATGGCCAGTGTCCGAGGAGAACTCAGGCTGTTCTGCCTTCCTAGCTTCCTGAATCCAGTTCCAGAATCCAGCTCCTGCATCTGGTTCCCATCTGCTGATGAGCCCAGCCTGGGCCTGCCCCAGTGTCTGCCCACAGCATCAGTGGTGATGATCAGGGGGGTTGGGTTCAGCATTGGTATTGTGTATATTTGTATATATTTCATTTTATTGTTGTTATTTACATTAGAGCAGTTTTAGTTTTCTCTTCCAATCCATAAGTCTGTCTCCCTTACTCCCTTCCCCTTTGGGAAGGGAGAGGGGTTGACAGAAAGCATCTGTCACTTGTCTAGTGGCTGGCTCAGCCTTAACCCATAACAGTTATTCACTGCACAAGTGGAGTCAGCTGATGGTTCTCAAACACCGCCTGTGACTGCCGAGTGTTTCTATACCAGACACTGGTGCTAACGGCTATGTAACATCTATGTTGAATTTGCTGTTGCTGAGGAGTTACAAAGTTGTTTGCTTTTTAGATGGCAGTTCTTCAGGTTTTATAAAAGTGCCTATTCTGAAACCCCCCTAGAGGAGGTAGCGCTCCCCAGGGCAAGCAGTGCAGGAGTTGCTTAGTAGGATGCATTTACACACAGAGGGGCACTTAGGGGAAGAAAACCTGCTCCATTTCTGTAGTTGTTAGCTGTTCTTGGAGACAAGAGCACTCACAGGCTATCCTCTCGCTCTTCCACGTGCTATTGAAACTTGCAATTCATCGCTTGGAGGTACTAAGAAAAAAGTGTGTGCTTTTTTGATTCCTTCCTAGGGCTACGCTGTGGAAGAGAAAGGGCTTGCTTCCAGGTATCAATGGGATAAAAAAGAAATGGTATTACTTGTAAATTACTTGTAAATTACTATTTACAAGTAGGTATCATCATCAGCAAGGGTGTACAAGTTGGCTACATAAGCAAGTAGCAAAGAGCTGTTACAGGTGACTGATAAGCATTTAGTGGTGGTGGTCTGGGTTTTTTATTTAAATATTAAGATCTTAGAAGTAGAGGAATCCTGCTCTCTCCTTATATGCAGTGAGTTTTATCCCAGTCCCCAGTAATTCCCGTTGCTACCTCCTGATGTTGCAAAATGAGACACCAGTAGTAGTTCAGATGAGACACCATTGACTTACAATGCTTTATTAGGTCATTCTGTGTATATTCCAGCCCATGCCCAGAGGATATGTTCCTGTAGGGGTGTGCTTACATTGGAATTTCTTCAGCTCTTGTTTTCTGTACATTTGTTGCACGTCCTTTGGCACCACCCAAATCCCCTGCTTGCACATTCAGCAGCTTTTCTGTTCAAAATACTCTCATTACTCAGCAGTCCAACACTGTGTCATAGTTGCACTTTCAATACAAGATATAGTAGCTTTTTTTGGTTTTTCCTGTAAATGTATTTGGTGAAGTCCAAAAGAGGAAGGAAAAACCCCAGTGAAATCACTCTTAACTTTGCAGTAGCTTGGATATTCTAACATCATAGTTTTCTCTCTCTGTCTAGAAGTAGGAGAGGATAAGATAGGATAGGATAAATAGTCAGGCCTTAAAATAGAAAATTTAAAGTGAAGAGAAGGTATAAAAATTTTCAGCCTTTAAGAATGTAATGGGATGATTGTGTGTTTTAATATATCTTTTGTTTCTCTCTATTTATGGCTGGGTGCTTTTTAGTCAGGGAGATTTTTTCATGGTGCTTTTGAGAACAGCTATATGCCACTGCTGATATGAGGCTTCTGAAAAAGGCAAGAGACAAAAGTTCTTGGGTAGAAATAAACCCTTTTATTTCTTGCATGGCCTTTTCATCCTTCTTAGCGAAGTTTTATAGATTTATACAACTGTTTTCTTATATGTGCTGCTCAGTAAAAAGTGTCAGCAGCGTGGATTATAATAAACTTAAAAAGTCCAGGTCACAATAACTTTACCAAATCTAGTATTAATGTAGTGTAATTTGCAGTTGCAATATAAAGTAGCATTAACATAATGTAATTTGCAGCTGGGTGGAGAAAGGTTAGCAGGGTGTCTGTCATCCTTGCCACTGCTCTCTGAATTAAGTGGTGGCATTGCAAAGCAGTTCTGCTTTGTATAAGGACCTTCTTCTGCTGATGATATTAAGTGATTAAACCACATGCAGGAAAACCAGTGTTTTTTAGAAAACAGCTGAAGTGTACAAGAGACTGCTGGAAGCACAGATCAAATAGAACGGTAAGAATTTGTATAAACCAAACAAAGCAAGTCATTACTGTAAGAAAAGCAAGGACTTCTAGCCAGAGACAGGCATTGATAGGGAAGGCACAAATCAATTGGCAGAAATAAGGGATCTACTGCAGGGAACTATTTAATGAGAAATATTAAAAAAGGAAAGCTTCAGTTTGTGCTGAATGAGAACCTGTGCCTTTGGCACAAAGATGGTCAAAAGCCAGTTTGCATTTTTGCCTCTTTATTCCCAAGGCAACTATATTTGACTTGAATTTGTGTTTAGTCTTGAGGAATTCTGAAGACCTCACAACTTTGTTTCAGAGTACTCTAGAATAAGGAAATTAACTACTGTTTGGGGCTCTTTGGTGAGTGTTTCATCTAAGGGAACAGCTTACTGTTGCTGAGATGAAGCTCTAATGTAGCTTACTTACAGAGATACAGCAGCAGCTTTACTTTACAGAGTTCACCGTATTATGGCTCTTTCTTATATTAGCAGGTGTATTTTTGTTTTACCTTTTCTCCTGGAGTTCTTCTTTGGATTTATCATAAGCATGAATGTACTGGTTTGCTGCACTGTATGTTGAGTGACAGGTTGTTCATGCTACTTGTTTTAGGCAACAGTATATCTTCGAGAGTTTTCCTTAGCCATCCAGGACGAGCTTCTTAAACATGACATGTAGGTGTCTGCTTCTGAAACTGAAAACACAGAACACAGTTTGTTTTCTGTTCAATTAATTAATGGTGTGTTGTTTTCTTTTTCACAAATAACTAGAATACAAGCATGGGGGATTTGTAATTCTCAAGTAAATAGGAGATCTAAAAAGATTTCAGTTTAGTTTCCTATTTCTGTTCCCTGCAAGCAATGTACCTGTTTCTATTTTCAGTTTACCACTTCACATGGAATGTAAAAATACTCCAGCGCACACACTGGAATGAGATTCTTCTTGAGGATGGTTGTAGTCTCAGTCATGTGATGGGTGGTTGGTACATTGCATTCAAGCTTTACATTGAAACAAACGTCATCTTCGAAAGCTGACTTTAGGTATGGCCTATAGACTTTGAAAGGCTATGTCCTCAGAAAAGCCTGTGCCGCTTTTTGACAATGGACTTGAGCCTATGAGTCCCTTAAACTGGTAGGAAGCCCGCAAAAAACATTTCAGAAACAATTCTACTGCTAGCTGATGCTTTTTGAATGCCTCCGTCACCCCATGAGACTGCTTCTAAGACTCCTTGCTATGTCCATTCCATATCCTGTTCTGCTTTGTTTCATATAGGTATTTAGTAAAGGCTAGCAATAATATTAGCCATTTGTGTTAGCCAATATCATGGCATGCTGCATTTTATTCCCAAAATGTTAGATATGGGGTCGTGTCTAAATTTATACAAAAAGGAGGAAAAGTACAAGTCCATTTGCCTCTTTTTTTATGACAGTGAGCCAGATACATTGCAGGTGTTTCATGCTTAAAATCTTACCTTTCCATCTAGAAAATTTTTTTCCCAAATTTTACAATAAAAGCTTCTAGTAACTTTTAATTGAGTCAGAAAATCACTAGTTTATTCTTAAATATATTAAATTCCCTATAATTAAATATGCATTATATAGATAATATAAATATACATTTCCTGGGTTTTCCTGATAAAGTTTTAATATTCACTTTTTCGTGAGTGAACTTCAGGCAACTGGTATGTTGGAACTTTGTTAACATCAGATAGCATAGTCTTAAAAATAATCAAAATAGTCATATGTGCCTCTTGGTTTCTCTGTCTGAGACAGAGCTGGACCCGCTGATAAAGCTGTTGTTGGGCACAACCCTAGAAATTTTGTCTGTTTCATACATTCATGCATGTTGTAAATTTAACAGGAAATAAGAGCAGGAATATTGCTGTGGATCAGGTTGTTTGCATTTTTAATTTTAAGACTTATATTTTTGAAAATGGAAAATATAGGCATTAAATGGTGGAAATTATTGTAGTTTTGCTATAAGTATAGTAATTGTAACAAATTGGTTAAAATTGAGAGGCCAAATGGAAACAATAAAAGTTGGGTGTAGGATGGATGTACAGCCAAACCTTCTTATGCCAGAGACCTAATACCACAACACATTTTTGGAGTTCAAACTAAATTGATATATATTTTGACCAGTTCTTGTAACATTCCATTGAATTTTCTAAAACATTTTAGCTTAAGATCTGTGTTTGAAAATTATTCAAATTTTAACTAAGACTCTAACCTAGGACATCACTGTTATTATACACTATTTAAAGATGAATGTCTCAATAAGTCAAACGCTTCTTTTTTTTGATTGTTTGGCATGTAGTCAGGCTTGGTTTGGGTTTTTAGAAAGTTTTTATGGATCTATGTAGCTGAAGAAAAACGTTGTTAAAGCTACTTCAGTTTTCAAGTTTAGTAAGAAATTTGCCAAATGGTCTAGTCAAGTATTCAATGACGCCAACCACTAAAATAAGAACAAAAGGAAAGTCAACAAAATGCATTTTTATTGCCTTTTTATAAAAAATGTTTTGCTTTCAAATGCTGATCCTTCATGAAAATAGGTAGCTAAAAGCTTCATGCTGTATGTCTTGCTCAAATTTCCTGTTATTTATCACTGAAAATTCATGTTTTCTTGTGGCCTGGATATGGGTAATGTAAAAGCAGGTGAGCAGTTGGATGAAAGGATGAGTAAGGATGGTGTGTGCGTGGATGCGTATGCCCTAGCATCTGTCAAAATGGGTGAGAGTGCCGCGGGGTGCCAGGGCTTACATGCTCGGGGCATGAGAAGCTGAACAAAATATCATCCATGCGAACTCCCTTCTCCAAACCCCATTTTGCAGTACTTTAGTTTTCCAGGTCGTTTAGTGGTGGCTCAGGTCCAGGAAGTCTGAGCCGCAGGTCTTGCGTGAGGAAGGTTGCAGACCCAGACTGGGGCAGGGGCAGAGCAGAAGGTGGGTGCATACAGACTTTGTTGGGATCTTCCCACTGTCTTCCTGGTGCCTGATCCTGTGGTGAGCACCGCACTGAGGCACTTTGGTTGGCACTGATGGGCTCCTCTGTTTAAACAGCACTTGAGTTCAATGCAAGCCTATCAATTTTTATTTTGTTTGCAACTGAGTCAAATATTTAAATTAAAGTTTAAGCAGAGAACAGTTTGAATGTAATTTCTGTGAATGATAGGAATATATTCTATGAAATAACTGAGACTGAGTATTTGCTTTCTTTTCAACTCAAATTGCATTATTTTTAATCTCTTCTACTGTTTTAGTAATTGTAGGCACTAAACTCATGCTAAACCTATATTCAATTCTATTAAAAGTTTCTAAGGAAGAAAATTCCCATTTTGTAAGGATTTAAAAATGGCTCCAATAACTTCTTTGCTGTCTCTGTTCCTCCTCTTGCTCAAAGTAATGCTGGTGATTTGAAGACTTGTTTGGTTTTCTCCAAGATTAAATAGTTTGAGTTTATTTTAAAATGTGCAGGTGATAAATTGTGAACTGTACTTTTTCAGTGTTATGCCCACCTTAATATGCTAAAATGCAGGAGACTTCTTTTCAGTCACTATCTGCTGATACAATTTCCACTGAAAGCAGGAATAGGTTTCTGCATATGTTTGGAGAGGAGCACCATCCAAAAAAACATTTGATCTTAGGAACAGCAAACTCCACTAAAACAGCTAATTTATTTTTACTGCCAACACTCTGTACTAAAAACTAGAGAAAATTTGGAGTCTGTACCAAATTTTTACCTCAGGGAAAGCCTGAGGAACACAAAATAACTGCTTTAGCTGACCATCCTCGGGAAGGGAGCTTGGGTGGGCTCATCTCCAGTGGTCCCACATAACCTCGATGATGCTGTGATCTCTGTGCCATTGGGATATGTGTCTCAGAAGTGTCACCAAATGCTGTACACAGACAGCTCAAGCCTGGGTGAAGGAGCTCTGCTCTGTGCCCAGATGCTCACTGGCAATCTTGCGTGATAAGTTTTCGCGTCAGCCTGTGTGACTTCTGACTTCTTGTTACCTCTTAGCACTGCAGCTCCTTGCATCAGGAACTGACCTGTCACTGTGACATAAATTGAGCCATTTCTTTGGTTCCTTTTCAGCAGATAAGGCCAGCTCTGCAAGTGGAAGATAGTGTCTCTTAACAAAAGTGACTTCATTGAAGTGGAAGTTGAGTAGGATATGCTGTAAGAAGCAGCATTTTTAATAAGTCCTCGCTTTTGTCCTTGTTAATGGTTAATGAGAGCAAATGGTGGTGATTTAAAGGTCAATGAAAACTAGCTTAAAGGATGCTATTGTGTAAATACTGGAAGTCTTCCATGTTCCACTGAGCCAGGGCAACACAAGTTGTTGAAGTAAATAGGACAGCGATCTCTCTTGTTTGACTACTTCACAGTTTAAATAACATTTAAAAGGTTTTTTAAAAAAACATCATTAGCATTGCAAGATTCCTAGTAGATACACGGTTGATGTTATTTGTGGATGGTTCTTTCTGCAGTTAATACTAACATAAAATAATAAAAACATGATAGCTATGCAAGCAGCACAGTGGGTTATTTTTTATCTTAAAAATGAATGGATCTGGCTGTGGTAAACCATTCTCTCATTCACAATCTTCAAATAGTTCTATTTGTGTCTATTAGAGTGTAAGTAATTATGTTATTTATTGAGCAACTGTCAGAAGAATTTGAGTAGCTTCTGGCGTAAACCTGCTCTGGCTCTTAAAGCGCAGTATTTCTCAAAGTCTGTCTTTTCCCTTTCAAACAAACACATCCCATTGAATTGCCCATATGTGGTTAAGCAACAGTACGTAAAAGCTGATTGTGTAGATGAATGATACTTTAGGGATATGGTTAAATCAACAAATTAATGTTTAAAGAAGTTAATAAAAAGAAGGTACAATTTGATCTACCCTGTTGCTGTGTGGAAAGGATGCATTATTACAGTCTGAATATTTAGATCATAAAATGTTGTGCTGTTTGCTTTTGTAAATAAAGGAGGTGAGGTACCAGTTAAAAGACTGTTATCTAGATATACAATAATAAGTATTTTGTGTAACTGATGCAAAAATGCTGCAATGACAAAGTTGATGAAGTGTTGTTTTTACAATGAAGTATTCTTAATTTGCATCTGAAACAGTTTGAGGAGCACATTATGGTTTCCAAAACGAAGTAGAGACTGAGATTATTAGTAAAGCTACAAGCTATAATTGCTTTATGTACCAGGTAAAGTTGGTTTTAAAGTTTTGTTGTGTAAAGCTTGCAATTTATTATTCAGATTATTTATCAATGTTTTGTGTTGAATAAGAGCAGTAGAGGAATTATTTCATTATGTTGCTTTTTGTTCTATAAAGGTCTGACTTCTTTGCCCAGTTCTACAACAGTTTACCAGACTGGGATTCTGACAAAAAGAAAGGAAAATGTTTCAAGCAATTAAGGTTCCTTTTGCAAAAGTCTTTATTCACTTAAAGTACCAGTGTAGAGATTACATGCTTTGGGAGCAAGAATCAGGCTCTCAGAGGGCTGGGAGATCCAGACTTCTTGGAGAAAAGTGATAGGACAGTGCAGAGGTTTTTTCTCTCTTCCTTTCTTATTTGCCTTCAGGCTGTACTGCTCTGGGCAGCTCACCGTTTTTTTACTCTCATTTGCTCTGTTGTGTTACAAATTATAAAATATATGCTGTATGCAAGCTCTGGAGCCTGTTTCAGATGCAGAAGGGCAGATGGGGCAACATCTCTGTAATCTGTCCCCTGTCTGAGGTTGGATCAAGAGTGTTACAGCTTGCTGCATTGCGGATTACTGAATGGCAGCCCTTGGTGTCCCACTTCCCTAATCCCATGCAGGGTGAAAGACAGAATGTGCTGAGACCTGAAGTCAGCTCTCTGGGCAGTCCTGGCTGTATTTGAAAATTCACCTACTCCAGCTGGGTTGTGACATTTTGCCAGCTAAGACTGATGGAAGTAAAACACAAGCTGTGACCAAAGGGGGTCCATCTGGAAGTTTCTCCAACCCATGGGTTTGTTTGAACCAGCTCTTCTGACTACAGTGCTACCTGGACGAAGCTCTCTGAAGCAAACAATGTCTATCATCAAAGCAACAAGGCAGAGCCATGGACTCTGGTTGAACATCTTGGGCAGGCCTCAGCATAGTGCAGACAATGTATTTACTTTTGTTCTTGGATGTGCAGCATCTTAAGTAGCTTCCTACCCCAGCTGTCTTTTTTTTAGGTTTTATTACTATCATCATCATTATTATTTATTTTTAAATGTTTTAACATCTATGCTAAAAAATCCCACAGCATCTGAATCTTTGTGTCACTAAAGTTATGTGCCTTTTACTCCTCCAAACCCTATCTTTTCTTTTTTGAAACCTCATTCCCCTGAGATTGTATTTTCAAATGCCAGGCTTACAGCTGATATTTTTGGGGTTAGTTTCCTATCTTTTCTGCTCTTAAGGGTAATTCTGTAAGTGCCCTGAACTTACTTGTCTCTGCTATGTAGATGTTATTTTTAACTCTACTAAGTGTTGAAGCACTGTACTTACTAACAGGGATTATTAAGCAGCTTTGGTGGATTTGGGCTTGTGAAAGAGTGCTACACAGGCTGACAGCAGTGGATGAAGACTGCCATGAAACAGGGTTTTCAGTAGGAATTCATGAAATAGGACTAAATGCATGTTTAAGATTGAATGTTCAGACCGCTTGACATTAGCATTTCCTATTTACAGTGATTATAAACACTGTATTTTTGTCTGCTTTAATTATTTCCCT